>NC_048595.1:99535683-99726364 GCF_003668045.3 Cricetulus griseus | reverse complement strand
TCTCTCTCTCTCTCTCTCTCTCTCTCTCTCTCTCTCTCTCTCTCTTCATGTTTCTCTCCCCAGCATTCTCCTAGTCTGGTAGCCCCTCCTATATGTCCTGACTGGTTACATCCTGCCTGTCCATTGGCTGAAACAGTTTTTTCCATCAACCAATAAGAGAAACATATATTCACAGCTTACAGAAGGACCTCCCCATCACTCCCTCTCCACCCTCCAACTTCTTCTGTGCTCCCCTCTTGAACTCATGACCCCTTTTTCCTGATATATGTAACCACTAAGCAGCTAAAACATGGAAGAGGAAAGGAAAAGAACACATTATATTTGTCTGAAATTTCTAGAGAAAACAAAACTTCCTAGAAAATTTGTTGGAGGAGGCTGGAGGTGTGAGCTGACTGCAAGAAGACATGAGGGAATCTTTGGAAGTAAAGTCAATGTTTGAAACTTGGAGGGGAAATGTGTACTCCAGACCGCCTTGGGCCACGCAGCAAGACTCTGTCTAAATCACAATAAAACAAGAAGTGAGTTGTACATTAGAACAACAACACAAAATTGGCCCACACATCCCAAATAGTCTTCACTGATAAAGAGAGAAGCATATTGTTCACCAAGTTTTTATTGCTTATTTTCATTTGGCATACAAAGAATGTTTGGTTTTCACAATCTCTTTTCCTTGATTTTAGGCCATTTAGTACAACCACTGTCTTTAGTCTAAGGAGTTGATGGTCCAGGCTCAGGCACTCAAGAAGAACTCGGTCCAAACAGATCAGTAGAACCAGCAAGCAAGTCTGTGCTTAAGTGGCTATTCCCAGCAGAGCCCCAGTGTGCCCAGAACCAGGAAATAACCAGCTTCTTTCACTATCAATGAGTGAGGCATTTCTGACGCATCAGGTTCCTCACAGCAGTCTTAACATCCTTGTTTCTCAGGCTGTAGATAATGGGGTTCAGCATGGGGGTCAACACCCCATAGAAGAGGGAGATGAGCTTGTCTGCAAGGTCCTGCTTGTCTGCCCCCAGTGGGTCCTTGGACTTGGGCTTCCCATACATGAAGAGGATGGTCCCATAGAAGACGACCACCACAGTGAGGTGGGCAGAGCAGGTGGAGAAGGCCTTCCTCCTCCCCTCAGCAGAGGGGATCCTCAGGATGGTGATGAGTATGAAGATGTAGGAGACAAAGATGAACATAACTGGGACCCCCAGAAAGATCACATTGGCCACCCCCATGCTGATGACATTGATGGAGATGTCAGCACAGGCCAATTTCAGGACAGCCAGGATCTCACAGGTGAAATGATTAATGACATTGTCCCCACAGAAAGGCAACTGTACTGCTAGGGAGATCTGAACCAAGGAGTTGGCACCACCAGCCACCCAGGAACTGATGGCCATGGGCACATAGGCAGCCTTGCTCATGACCACTGGGTACCTGAGGGGGTTGCAGATGGCCACGTAACGATCGAATGCCATCATGCCCAGGAGCACACACTCTGTGGCCCCCATGGCAAAGGAGAGAAACATCTGCACAGCACAGCCTGAGAAGGAGATGGTCTTCCTGGGAGTGAGGAAACCATCCAGGACCAGAGGAATTGAGGATGTAGTGTAGCAGATGTCCAGGAAGGAGAGGTTCCCCAGGAAGAAGTACATGGGCGTGTGCAGGTGGGTGTCGAGGATGGTGACCAGGATGAGGACCCCGTTGCCCAGCAGGATCACCAGGTATGTTGAGAGGATGAGCACGAAAAAGGTTTTCTCCAGTGTTGGGTGATCTGACAGCCCCAGCAAGACAAATTCAGCTACTATGGATTGGTTGGCCACTTCCATTTCTCACACTCTCTTTCCCTCTCATGAAAACAGAAGACAACAAGCATTTACTGGGACCAATATATGGGTGTGCATCTAGAATGTGTAGTTAGATTTACCCTTTAGATGCCAGCTTGTAAAATCAGTGGTGAAGGTATAGGATTCACTATCAGGTTACTTGAGAGGTCAGAATGCATTGGTTCGAGCAGGAAAAAGCCCTGATAGAAGCTTAGCCAACCATGATGCATGGAAAATCATGGTACAGTCAGGCCCATGGAGCCAGCATGCCTGAAGGAAGAGTGTGTCTCCTTATGCGTGCAGGGCTACATGAAAACCACAAAGATGAACCTTTAGAATGCTGCATGGTTCCAGAAGAGGGGAGTGACGTGGACTCCTCTGGCTACCCCTGCTTGACCCAGAACCATTCCTCCACTCTCCTAGGCTCTTGGTAATGTTAGCTATTGGCATCACCTCTCTCCTCTCACTTAATTCTGTGTCTTTACAATAATATTATGATACTAATTTAGCTCCACATGGAGATAATATGATGAGAAGAGGCCAGGCAGATTAGGGTCTAGCCAGAATTTCTATTTGTTGGTGGTGCCTCTCTTGTCCTTTGTTTCTTATGAGCTTGATGGATGCTGCCCCTGGGTTGCTCCATCAATACAGAGTCTTTGGCTGCCAGACATGGTGGCCTTCACAGAAGCACAGTCATATTCCCTCTCCCATAGCAGACAGTTAGCCTCATCTGCTCCATACCCCAAAGGACTTGTCTCGTGCTTTCCTGTGTACCCTTTGTGACTGGACTGTGCTTCGGAGCAGTTGTATAAGTTGCAGCTCCTAACTCAAGCCCTTCTTCACCTGACTTGACCATCAAAGCCACTGCAGTGTCATCGTAACTCATTCTGCAAAGTAAGGAAGACAATTCCACTAAGGGTTACAGAGGTCTTGCTCAAGGAGGGAACCAGGTGCTGCAGGGACAGAAGAACTACAGACCTGTATGTTAGAGAGAACCTTAAGCCTTGACTTCTCAAGTTAAAGATAAGGAAACTGGGGTCAGATGGTTCGTTGGGTAAAGGCAATTGCTGCCAAGGCTGACAACCCCAGTTCAATTCTTAGGACCCAGAAGATGGAAAGAGAGAATTAACTCCTTCAATTTGTTCTCTCACTTCCACATGAGCATATGTGTGTGCATGTCACATACCAGAAAATAAAAAAATACATGTTTTAAAACAATGAGGAAACTGAAGCTCTGAGAGAACCCTAGGAGAGGGCTGGGTGGTTCTCACTCTCCTCCTAAGCTTTCTCTCATAGTACTTGCTCCTGTCTAACATTTGTGCCAGAACATGTCTACTGAGGACAGAAAGGCCAATAATGAGGCTTGGGTCACTCTCACTCTCCCTAGGACATTCACAGACAACAGACGTATCACGCCTTCCTCTAAGACAGTGGTTCTCAACCTGTGGGTCAAGATCCCTTTGGATGATCAAACAACTGTCTCACAGGGGTTCCATATCAGATATCTTGCATATCAAATATTTACATTATGGTTCATAACAGTAGCAAAATTACACATATGGAGTAGCAACAAATAATTTTATGACCACTACAACTGTATTAAAGGGTTGCAGCATCAGGAAGGCTGAGAACCACTGCTCTAAGAAATCTGCCTTGTAGCCAGGCTTGAGTGGGGTGAGTGGGGTGGGTGGGGCCCTTGCTCTGCCCACTGTATCTTTGACTGTTACCCTGTTGCTAGGGAAGATGTGTGAGAGAAACCAAACCCAAGATGAAGCCGTCATCATGCAGTTCTCAGAGAAGCTGAGCTGTAGACATTGGGAGTATTTGAATAAAAGGGGATCTAATTTTAGAGATGTTAGCACTGTGTAAAGGAGATGTAAGCTGTGACAGGGACAGCTGGATGCAAAGGAGATGTAAGCTGAGGTGGGGAGGCTGTGAAGTAACTTTCCTTCCTCAACTGTATGAGTCTTCCAGGAAAATAAAACATTTCCCAATTGTTTTGAGCACTGGCTATGTGTAGCTCACATCTCTCGTCTTTTCATCAGGCAGCCTGGACGATTAGAAAGTTGCCCTTACATTGGGCAGAAACTTTCTTCTATTGTTGCCCCTCCACATAAGCACCCTCATTATGCCCCATCCCTGCACCAGCTTCCTGGATACACTCGGTTCCCTTCCTCTATGAAGAACCTGGAAGGCAGAACCAAGGTCTAACCTTGGACTCCATCTGTCCTTCGATTCCCACCTTTGCTCCTCCTCTCACCTACCTGAAGAAGGTCTGGCCACAGAGAGAACCCTACCTGTGTCCACTGGGCAGACAAGTCCATGGTGGGGATGGGAGCTCACCCAGTGGAAGGTCTCCTGGTGAGGAGGAGGCTGGAAGCTCTCTGAGCAAGGAAAAGGATGGTCTTAACTACTCATATTGTGCTTGCCTGGCTCAGCCTTGTCTATTGGCCTGGAAAACAGAGCAATTCTGTTTAGCTGTCTCACGAGATAGCTGTCTGTAAAAGGGCACAGTAAAAGGAGGAAATAATACAGTTGGCTGCAGCTGGAGGGACCTGTGTTACTCCCTACTCCAGTTGCCCATTCCCATTACCAGTGAAAAAAATAAGATAAATGACAACTGGAGGTGGCACTTGCCAGCTGCTGCTGGGGTTGTGGCCAGCCTGTGTGTTCTGTGCTTTCTGCCCTCTGCCCTTTACTTGGCTCTCCAGAGGCTTATCAAGGATCCTGGAAAAGTTTAGAGTTCTAGTTTTTTGGGAGCCTATGTTAATCCCAGAGGCAATTTAAAGTTTGCTGAAAGGCCTCACAGGAATTCCCGCCTATGTTCCATAAATCCAATTAGACTACAGCAGACAGAATCTGAACTATCACTCTAAAGGAATGTTCCTTAGATAAGAAAGATCCTGCTCTGCGCCCTGTGCTTGCTGGACTAAAGTTACCTCAATTTAATTTATGCCATGCAAACTGGAGCTGGAGAACTGGTTTAGTCTATAATGTTCTTGCCTTGCAAGCAACAGGACTGTGTTAGATCCCCAGAAACCATATAGAAAAGCCTAGCACTGTTGCTCACATTGAAATATCAGTGCTGGGGAGGCAGAGACAGGTAGATCTATGAGGCTTGCTGCCCAACCAACCTATCCTACTTGGCATATGTGAATGAGACAGACTGTCTCAAACCAAGCCGGACAGTGTTCCTCAGGAGTGACATCAGAGGCTGTCCTCCAGCCTCCACGTGTACCCACACACACTCATGTACCCCCTTGACACAAGTATGCATGCATACACATACATACATACAAATTTTTAATTAAATAAATAAATTACTCAGCCTGAGCTTAAAAGAGGGTAGATCGGGTTAGTTTCATAAAAAAAAAGTTGAGTGGTTTGAATGGATCCATTAAAGGCAAATTATTGAAATGAATTACTGTCATCAAATGTTAGGAAGATATACCAGATGCCTGTCTAAAGTTAGATGAGGTCTTCACTCTGATCCTTTTTCAAAAGTCTTTGCATTCTTGCTTTAAAAAAATAAGGGGCTGGAGAGGTGGCGAGGTGGTTAGGAGCACTTGCTGCTCTTGTAGATCTTGGTACAGTTCCCTGGACCTACATAGCAGCTTACAGTGGGCTATCGCTACAGTTCTAATATGCATCAGATGCTATCCTCTGCCTCTGTGGGGGCCGGGCACCACATGATGCACAGACACACTCAGGCAAAACACCTGTACACATACAAAAAAAAAAAAAAAAAAAAAAAAAAAGCATTTAAAAGAAAACCAACCCTAGTTCCTCTTTTGGCCTTTGAGGAAACCTAGATGTCCTGGTGCTCATCCATACACATAAATAAAAAGGAATTTTGAAAATTTTAAAGTAAAATTTGAAACTGTAGATAGTGTGCCATAGGAATGGATTATTTAAGAGCCCAACTGTGACTGTGCGCATTAGCAAGGAAAAGCTCTTTATATACAAATGCCAGCAATTAAGTCTAGTCACAGGGCTCTTATTTGTTTGCTTATCTGCTTGCCTTTTGAGACTTAGGTTTTTGTAGCCCAGGCTGGCTCCAAACTTGATATGTAGCCAAGGATGACCCTGAAGTCCCAATCCCCCTGTACTGACTTTCCAAACACTGGGATCACAGGTGTCTGCCACACCTAATACAGGCATCTGTCTCAGTTCAATGCCCATCAGAGGCTGCCATGCAGGCTTCTGTCTCAGTTCAACACACATCAGAGGCTGACATTCTCTAATCTTTATCTTCAGAGCCCTTCATGTTCTCCCAAGATTCTTTCTTTCCTTCCTTTTCTTTTGCTACTGATATTCTTTCCTCTCCTCAGCTGCATCCAAGTTGCTCCTGAGATCATCAGGCACTTCATTTCTGACACAGTGTTTGAAGCCCAGCACTTTCTTCTGAGTCTTTAGAATGTCCACCTCTCTGTTTAGATTACCCATCTGTCTTTGTTTCTTTCCAACATTGTCCACTAAGTTCCTTGGCATACCTCCATTTTTAAATTCCAGACTTAATAGTCCCAACAAGCCTGTCTATCTTGAGTCCTGCAGAATATCTGGCAGACTTTTCTATTAACAGGAATTTGAAGGACTGTCCTACCTTATCTTGGCAAAGTTTTCCCTTTGTGTCCTTCTTGTCCTGGTAACACAGCATACTGTCAGAAGTCAAGGCAGGGAAAATTTCTTGCCCAAATGGCTAGCTTTGACACAATGAAAGCAAATTCCTTGTGGAGTTTCTTTAGTGCCCCATCATCTTTTCTGAAGTAAATTGGTGCTTCCAGGAACCATGAAAAGTCTTAGGTTATTAAACATTTTAATGCCGTGTTTTGTAGGTCTTTGAAGTGTTTGAAGACTATCTATCGAAATATATCTGTTTAATTTTGAAAAAAATACCTAATGTGACTACAAGTTTGATTATTATAGATGACTACCAACCTGCATTTCTTAATTATACATTACATTTTAAATGAGATGCATAAGCACAATACCCTAACCAAGAGTAGAAACATATATTCAGCATAACAAAATAACTTTAAATTTGTATTAATATACCAAAATCCATACTAATGGATTTTGAGGTTAATAGTTGTCTTTTGTACTGTATACCTATATTCTACCCCTGAATAAAGACAAACATCCATAACACACCAAATGACTAAAAACCACCCATCCTACCTCTTGGGAAAGTGGGTGTTTTGTTGTCTAGACTGCTTCCTGTTGTCTAAGGGTAACAGCATCTTTTGGGAACCTGATAAGACTGAGATAATGGTAAAGTCCCGGGAAAACTAGCCATAACATTTGTTGTTCGGTCTGTGCAACGGGAAAGTTCAAGGCTTATCTGAAGCTTTAGCTAGAGTAATCTGTGAGGCTGGAACGTCTCAGCCAGCAGCCTTGAAGCTGTTCTGGATGCAAAACTCTGAGGAAACTGCAACAGAAGCACTCTGAGAGGCTGGATCGCCTGGGTCACCCCTTGTTCTGAAGACATACAAAATTTCAAAGGTAAAATACATATTTACATTAATGCAAATATAGACTGTGTTGTACACAAGCCAACAAAAGATGGTTTTTGTTTTATGTTTGAGAAGGTAAAGGTGTGTCACTTATAGTTTTTTCTTAATTTATTTCTTTATAGATATAGATATAGCCAGGATTTTCAGGGGGTCTCCCCCAGTCAAGCCTGATCCAAACCAACCTTGAATGAATGCACAACCTTTTCCCAAGGCAATACATTTTAAAGTTAAGGCATTCTTAAAGTATCCAAGCTGATTTTAATTCAGCAGTCCTTTTACAATCCCATGTTTCTCAGCAGCTGTCATTCATTCATCGCCATTCAAAAAATTCAAAGTCAATGAAAAAACATACAGGACCCAGACTCCCTGTGTATTTCCCATCTCTACATAGTCATTTTTTTATTATTTATAAGCTGTTTACCTTTTTAGGACTGTCTATATCCATTTTCTTTTCTTTCTTAAGCACAATTTTAAACACATTGCAACCTGTTTAGGGTTTTTACCTATCTGGATGTGTCTTTACTGCATATCTCTAGCTTTTTCTTTCTGCATGAGCAAAACCTTAAACTGCTAAATTACTTCTGGGTTCTCCTCTGTGGCTTTGATGTCTGTCTCCACCCTCTCCTCAGGACTGTGAGAGCCAAGCCCTCAGTTTGTGGGCCAGTCCAGCCTGCGTTGGGGCAGACCTTTTTACTTAGCTTCCTGTTTCTACTTAGTGTAAAAAAAGGCTGTTCAAGTGCTCTGCTGTATGACAGAGCCTCTCAAAGGAGACACGTCAGGTTTTTTCATTTGTTTGCTTTGTTTCTCAGGTTTCTCAGGCCCTGTGTGCAAATACTGGCCCTACATTGGAACACCAAATGTACCGGGATTTTTCTTTTAGGGTCACCAACCGGCTCAAAATCTTGATTATGAATGACTTAGCTTATGCTCATTTCTGGCTATCTCTTATAACTTAACCTGTTTCTCTTTATGTTTTAACTTGGGTTTTTTTGCCTTTCTTTCTATGTGTCCTACTCTATATCTGCTGACTGGTGACTGCCTGGCTGGTCCCAGTCATGTCCCTCATTCTTTCCTTTCTTCTTCTTCTTCTTCTTCTTCTTCTTCTTCTTCTTCTTCTTCTTCTTCTTCTTCTTCTTCTTCTTCTTCTTCTCTTCCTCCTCCTCCTCCTTCTCTCTCAAGCCTAGATCCTCCTCCTACTTGTTCTCTCTGTCTGCCAGCCCCACCTATCCCTCTCCTGCCTAGCTGTTGGCCATTCAGCTTTTTGTTAGACCAATTAGGTGCTTTAGGCAGGCAAGGTGAAACAAATGCAACACATCTTTACACAATTAAACAAGCATAGCACAAACAAATGCAACACACTTTTACACAGTTAAAATAATGTTCTACAACATCTTCCTTGTTGAAGACAGTATAAAAACCTGCCTAAAAAGACTGCTAGTGGCTTGGTGGGTGACGGTGCTTGTTCTGTAAGGATGAGACCCTGAGTTTGAATCCCCAGCACCCACATGAAGAGCCTGGTGTGGTTCTCTGGCCATAGATAGCTCCAGCAATGGGTGGTGGAGACTGGTGGATCCCAACCTGTCTCTGGTTGGTCAGCCTAGCAAAAGCAGAGAGCTTCTGGTTCAAGGAAATCCTATCTTAATAGCCTAACCCAAAATTCAACAGAGAAAGACACCCAGTGTCTTCCTTTGGCCTCTGGATTGTACATACATGGATATGTACCCACACTCTTATGTGCTTGTGATACACACACACACACACACACACACACACACACACACACACACACACATTTGAAATCACTGATCACATGATTAACTCAATGTTTAGGTTTTTTTTAAGGAATGCCAAGCTATTTTCCAGGTGACTATATCATTTTTCATCCCCACCAAACGGTTAGAAGGATTCCAGTCTCTTCACATTTTGTCACTGCTTGTCACTGGCATCCTGGTCCTAGTGTGAAGCCACCAGGTCAGGGTGCAGTGAGTTTCATGATGTGTTGGGTTTACATCCTCCTGATGAAGGATGATGTTGAGCTACTTTTCCTGTGCTTATTAGTCAGCTGGTTTTGAGTTTTGCTTGTTTGTGTTGAGACAGAGTCTCAATCATGCCCCTGCCTCCTCAGTGCTGCCTCATAGGAGTGCACCGCCACACCCCTGCCTCCTCAGTGCTGGCCTTACAGGTGTGCACTGCCACACCCCTGCCTCCTCAGTGCTGGCCTTACAGGTGTTCATCACCCTGTGAGGTTACTGGTACACTTTTTTTTGGATAAATATTCAATCAAATCATTTGTCCATTTTTAATGGGACCTCAGAGACCCTAGGGCTGAATTTCCTTTTTATGTTTAAATTTTTATTTATTTATAATTTTATACAAGAACACAATGTATAAAAATGATATCTAAGCCTTCCCAGATCAGTCCCTCCCAGATTCCCTGTACCACACACTTCCTTCCAATTTAACCTCTTCTTCCTCCTTTTCCTTCTAATTCTTCTATAACTGCCTGAATCTAACTGGTGCTATGGATAAGCCGATTCTCACTTCAGTGGTCGCTGACTGCCAATAGGTCCTCATGCTGGAATACGGACTGATTTGATTTTGGTGCTGTGGAGTCCGTGAGCTCAACAGCTCTGTCATGTCCGGAATACATTATTTTGCATCAATCTTTCCAGACCTCTGGCTCTTACAACCTTTTCATTCCCTCTTCCCTGGTGTTCTCTGAGCCTTGATGGTGTGGGAGGTGGGGGTTGTTGTGGTGACACAGATGGCTCACGCTTGAGGTCTCTATAGTGCTTCACTCAGCACTGTGACCAGTTGTTAAGTCCTGCATAAATCATCATCTGCTCCATAAAAAATTGAGTTAGTTTTTATTTAAATATTTCTACTGAAGTTTTATTTGAATTACATAAAACTGTGTAAAAGTGGACAGTTTGAGGACATATAGCACATTCACCATGTGGTGCAACTCCCACCTGTATCCAGCTCTGAGACATTTTCATCTGCTCCAAACAAACGTCACATCCCCAAGCAGTTCCCCTTCCTCCTCATCCCTAGTCCCCGAGAATTCATCACTTATTTGTGTTCTGATTTTGTCACATTCACAGAGATCCCACTCGACTGAACCAAGTCTCTCAGCTGAGTCAGTGTCAAATGTGATGGCCATGCAGAGTTACACAATAGAACTGTTTCCAGAGGGAAGATCTGAGCCATTGCTACAAGTGACCACACACACACGTGTAGAATAAAGGCATGCTGTCTCTCAAGGCATGTGAGCATTTTGAAACAAGTCCTGCTTTTAACAAAGGCTACTTCCCTTTAAACTATGTGCTACAAAGGGGCAGAAACTTCCTGAACAGGTACCACTGCTTGAAAGTCCCCTTCTGGGCTTCAAGTTGCTATGATTGGGAAACCATCCTGGCTGGGGAGAGAGGATCATACACCTCCTCTGGGGTTTGCTAATTTGGAGCCCTCTGTATCCATAAGTTGTAACTATAAATTAGGCTAAACTAATATTCAGTTGCTTTTGCCAGCCTCATAGAAGATGGCTATTTGAAATAATGAATAGGGATGGAAGGACTAAAGTGAAGTATTAATTTGCAGCAAGGACGAACTTGGAGACCATGAAGTAAGATAACGAGGTACAGAAAGGCAAATACTGCACGGCATGACCATTCTTCCATGTGGTATCTACAGACATCAAGTCCATGGGAACAGCACGTTCCTTCCTTCTCGTGGCTGTTGTAAATACTTGACAGAAGCATCCCAAGCGAGGAGAAACGTGCTTTGGCTCACAGTTCACTGTCCATCCCAGCAGGAGAGGCATGCATCTGGAGCAGCTGAGTCCGTGGCAGCAGGAGCATGTGGCAGTTCTCACATCTTAGCAGATCAGAAAGTCGAGTTTGGACCGGAACCAGAAGCAACAATCACCTCAAGTCCCATTCCCAGGACCCACTCTTGATAGCTAGACGACAGTCCCAATGGTTCCACAACCTCCCAGGACAGTGCCACCAGCTGGGGGGCCAACTGTTCCAACACATGAGCCTGTGGGAGACATACATTCACAACACAACAGATTGGTGTAGCCGCTGGAGGTGCTGTCTGAGGAAGGAGAAAGTGCTGATCTGTTGGGAGCCATACAGCTTGGCATGAGCCTTTAGGCCAAACTTGGCCAGCCACATGGTTATAGAACTGTCTTTTGATTATAAATGTCTTCTAGAAGCATGAGCACCCAGAAGGAACAACATGACCCAGATGTTAATCCTTTGTTCCAAGGATTAACTTGGAACACTTACAGGGTCACTTACCTAGGCAACCCTCCCTCTCCCCACCACCCATGAACTTTCTACCCTGTCAACATCCTCCTCCTATAGTTTTCTGACATCCTGCTTAAACTAACACCTGGATCTTGGCCTCTTCTCCCCCTCCCCTTTTCCCCACTCTACTGACTATATAAGCTAGCCCGGGAAAAATAAAATTTGCCACTTGTTCAGAATCTTATCTTGTGGTCATTCTCTCTGCGTCTCTTGTCCCCAATCCCCTCCCTGGATATCTTGCCCTAGGTTGCCGTCCCTCGGGTCAGGACAACAACATTGATCAAAACAAAAATTAGATGAGACAAATGGGTTTATGTTCTCTACAGCACATTAGGGTGACCATAGTTAATGACAATATATCATATTCCTGAAAGTTGCTCAAATAGCTCAATGTAGACATTCTACAGTGCAGAGAGATATCATGTTGAGCAACATGAGTATACAATAAGAACTTGTCAATTAAACTTTAAATAGGATTACTTATTCCTACCCCCCCTCTTTGGTTTTTCAAGACACGGTTTCTCTGTGTAGCTTTGGAGCTTATCCTGGCACTCACTCTGGAGACAAGGCTGGCCTCGAACTCACAGAGATCCGCCTGCCTCTGCCTCTCGAGTGCTGGGATTAAAGGCGTGCGCCACCAATGCCCGGCTTCATTGTTATATCTCTTATAGAAAATTTAGATAAATTATTTCTCCCAGAAGGAGGAGGGGCAGAGAATTCCTGTACAACATTCATTTTATGCCTCTGCCTATCAAAGGCCAGCATCTCTTACCTCCCACTGTTTGGTCACATAAATTAATAAGATTACAATTATAGTTGGGCATCATGGTGCTTGCCTATTAGCCAAGCATTCAAGATGTGGAGGCAGGAAGATACAGAGTTCAGGACAGCCTGGGCTACATGACAAGACTCTGTCTCTAATAAAATAAAATAATGAATAGGGTCTGGCATGACGGATCAGTGAGTAAAGTTAAGCCTGACAGTCTGTGTCCAATCCCAGGGAAACCATGGATCCCTGACCTCCACATATGTACCCATGGCACCTATGATACACACACACACACACACACACACACACACACACACACACACACTCCCATGCACATACATGCACTCACACACATGCACATGCACGTACACAATGGATATATAAAATATAAATAATGAATAAATAAATACAGTCCTTTGTCTACACTGGCTCAACTTTTGGTTCCTGCTATTTATAACTAAACATTATTAACTAATTCAGTTGGTCCAACAGGAGCAGGCTCAGAGCCATGATGGTCTGAAAGGACACTGTAGGTACCCATCCTTTCAGTCCATGGGGAGTCTGTCTGTAGCTTGGATCCCAGTAAGGAAGGGACTCTTTCCACCATGGGTGTGGGCTGCACCCTCGCTGCTGCTACAGTGTAGCGTAGAATAAAGGTTTTACATCCAAGGAGAGAACATGCGGGCAGAAGAAAACAGTGGGGCTGGAGAGGGAGACATAACATCTATCTCAGACGGAAGCAGCTCTGACATCAGAAGTCCAGAAGGGTAACTAGAATTTTGCTAGGACCTGCTTAGTCAAAGCCTTTCATTCCTCACCTTTCATGGGCTAGAGAGCTGAGCACCAGCTGATATGGAATACGCACGTGCCTCTTTACACGGGGGGCCAAGGATGGGAAGTTTTTCTCAGAGTGAATGAGAAGGGAGGCAGGGGGGCAGAAAGAGAGACAGGGAGGGAGGTGGAATAATGAGCTCTGAACTGGAGCTTTGTCTCTGTCAAAACAACCAACAAACACTGGTCTTAAAGGAAAATAGGGTGCTTTGCTAATACAAATAGACTGTGGCTCTCCAAAATCCCAGCATTTGAGTGACAGAGGTAGAATGAGGTACATGGGGAGTTTGAGGCCAGCCTGGGTTACATGAAACTTCCCTCACCCTTTTAAAAATTAAAACAATAAAATTAGAGATAGCTCAGTGGTTAAGAGCAAGTCCTGAGTATCCTCACACCTCAGGTGACTCACAACCTCACAGCCTGTAACTCCAGCTTCGGGGCATCAGCTGCTCTCTTCTGGCCTCTTCTGGTTTCCCTGGGCACCTACACACACACACACACACACACACACACACACACACACACACACACACACAACACACACACACACGCACAGAGAGAGAGAGAGAGAGAGAGAGAGAGAGAGAGAGAGAGAGAGAGAGAGAGAGAGAGACATACTCACACGTGTGCACACACACATGAGTACACACCCTGGTACTAAAATCTCTTGATGAGGAGGACATTGGCATCAGAGGTCCTCAAGCATCTTTGCCACCTTAAGAACATAAAGCAGCATTGCCTGTGATGCCACAGGACAGACCGATGCACAGAACTCTCATAACAGTGTGTGGATTCAGCTTGACCAGGGCTTTGCCATTTCTCTAAAGCCTGAGGAAATGAAGCCCTGAAGCCCTCTGTCTGGGACCCTCAGCTCACAGACCACTCAGGCCTCAAGCCAGAGACCGTGTTCACTTTCTTGCAGGCAAATGTTTCACCATCTGAGCCCTCACCTAAGCCCAACCTAAGAAGGACATTCACCACACGCAACATGCGTCTTCCAGCAAGCAGAAAGGAAGGAAGTTAAAAGGCAGTGTTGGGCAAAGCCACCTGGGTGTCTTAAGAGTCCCTGCATGTGTACACTTTTAAGCTCAACATTGAGGGCACAGAGGCAAGTTCTGTATATGACCAGCCAGACAGGGCTGTATCATAAGACTTGTGTTTTAAAAAATTAAAAGGGTTTAATTCAGCAAATACTTTTTAGGAAGTAAATTTTTTCTCTTTAAGCAAAAGGAAGTCATGCGTTTTTCTCTCTGGGAGCCAACACCGGCAATGGCTGCAAAGGGCACACACAGGTGGCACTCACACCATTCACACACCTGTGCTGACTTGGTTGCTTTGTGTCAAAGCCTGGCTTTCCCTGAGGCTGACTCTGATGGAGAGATTTTCATGCAGGATGTGTTCTGTGGGAGCTGTTGAAGAAAGCTGAGGACGTGACAGAGGGAGAACAGGAACTGCCCCAGAGAATTGTGCCCCAGAGCTGATTGTGGCACAGCTTTTAGAGATAACCAGGAGGACTAAGCCTTCGTATTACCGCTGATGAGTTATGGGGTGTGGGCTGACCTGAGAAGAGACTGTGACATTGAGTGTGGTAGCTCTCCTTAGTTAGGGGCAGTGTTTCTGAGAAATGCACCGAATGTTGTCAACCACTGACGGGCTCGGTGGCTGAGGCCATGAGCACTTCATCTCTGGGCACCCAGACAGCATACAGCATCATCCATTCCACACTCCTAACCAATGCGTATCTAGGTTTAGCATGCATATAAATCCTCAGGAGAATCATGTTAAAATACAGATTCCCAGTCAGCGGATCTGCTGTGGGGCCGGGAAATCTGTATGCCAATAAGCTCTCAGGTGGTGTCAGTCTGTGGACCACCCTCTGATTGGTTTTAGGCAACTTGTCCCTGACCTGGTGTTGCTTTGCATTAAGATTCTCAAGTGGGAGCCATCAGGACATGTGGGTCATAGGCTATGTCCCTCCCTCACTGGGTGAGGCATCTGTGACTTGCCAAGTTCCTTACAGCAGTCTTAACATCCTTGTTTCTCAGGCTGTAGATAATGGGGTTCAGCATGGGGGTTAGAAGTCCATAGAAGAGGGAGATGAGCTTGTCTGCAAGGTCCTGCTTGTCTGCTCCCAGTGGGTCCTTGGACTTGGGCTTCCCATACATGAAGAGGATGGTCCCATAGAAAATGATCACCACAGTGAGATGGGCAGAGCAGGTGGAGAAGGCCTTCTTCCTCCCCTCAGCAGAGGGGATCCTCAGGATGGTGATGAGTATGAAGATGTAGGAGACAAAGATGAACATAACTGGGACCCCCAGAAAGATCACATTGGCCACCCCCATGCTGATGACATTGATGGAGATGTCAGCACAGGCCAGTTTCAGGACAGCCAGGATCTCACAGATGAAATGATTAATGACATTGTCCCCACAGAAAGGCAACTGTACTGCTAGGGAGATCTGAACCAAGGAGTTGGCACCACCAGCCACCCAGGAACTGACGGCCATGGGCACATAGGCAGCCTTGCTCATGACCACTGGGTACCTGAGGGGGTTGCAGATGGCCACGTAACGATCGAATGCCATCATGCCCAGGAGCACACACTCTGTGGCCCCCATGGCAAAGGAGAGAGACATCTGCACAGCACAGCCTGAGAAGGAGATGGTCTTCCTGGGGGTCAGGAAACCATCCAGAACGAGGGGGACCGAGGATGTGGTGTAGCAGATGTCCAGGAAGGCGAGGTTCCCCAGGAAGAAGTACATGGGCGTGTGCAGGTGGGTGTCGAGGATGGTGACCAGGATGAGGACCCCGTTGCCCAGCAGGATCACCAGGTACATTGACAGGATGAGCACGAAGAAGGTTTTCTCCAGATTGGGGTGGGCAGAGAGGCCCAGCAAGACAAATTCTGTCACAGTGGTCTGGTTGGCCACTTCCATTTCAAACTCTGTCTTTCAACCTGAGGAATACTAAAGGGAGAAAATGCACGGTCATTATTGGACTTGCTGTAGTCAACATACAATGCCTTTAATAGCATCCAGAAACTAGCCTGTGAAGCAGGTATGGTGGTGTAGATCTTTAATCTCAGCACTCAGAAGGCTGGGTAGGACTGCAAGTTTGAAGCCAGCTGTTAATCCCACTGATTGAGAATAAGACCACTACCACAGTTTAAAGACAAATTTGAAGCAAGCTTTAATTAAATACTAGCCAGGAGGATGGGCTCTGGCAGGTCCATATCCAGGTTCCTGGGAAATGGCCCAGAATCAAGTATGGCAAAGACTTAAGAAGGAAAACCCATAATGCATTGCATTTCCCATCAGGTCCAATCAGGGACAAGCATACACCCTGACGCACCTCTAGCCTGTGAACCTCCACCACCCACATGTGATCATAAAGTTTCCTATCTTTTTAATGGTTTCTCTCTCTCTCTCTCTCTCTGTGTGTGTGTGTGTGTGTGTGTGTGTGTGTGTGTGTGTGTGTGTGTGTGTGTGTAGGGTGCCTGTGTATGAATACCGTGTACCACAGAGGCCAGAAGAGAGCATTGGCTCCATTGGAACTGGAATTACAGGCAGTTGTGAGCTGCCTGATGTGGGTGCAGGGATCCAAACGCAAGTCATCTGTGAAAGCAATATGCACTCTTAACCACTGAGCCTTCCCTCCAGCTCATGGCTTTATCGCTTAGTCAGTGTTCGGCTTCTACTTCAGTCTCTTATGAGCTTAATCACGTATCTGACCTTGGCTATAGTTTCTGCATTTGTGAGTTTCTGGAAATCTCTTACTTCCCCCATGACCATGCCTAGCTGCATCTTGGCTGCTCTGAAATGAGGATGGAGATAGAGAATCTTACCTGATTGTTGGGGCCTCCTCAAAATTCACAGTGTCAGAAGGGTGGGGCCTTGAGGCATACCCACATACTAACTGAGTAGAAAAAACTCAAGAAGAAAGGCCTTGCCGCACCATTGGGAGGTTTGCAGATACATACACATGCAAATCTGTCCTGCCTCTGGAAGCCAGCACCAATGCCATACATGGTCACTACTCTGCTTCCAAAGAAATTTTGAACACCAAATGCCATAAGATCCTGCACAGGACAGACAAAGTGACGTTAGCTAGCTGCCTGGGGCTACCTGGTACTGATTATATACCCTGATTTCAAGTATGGTGCATGCCTGTAAATAGCACTTGAGAGGTAGAAGCAAGAAGACAGCTACAAGTTGAAAGCCGGCCTGGTCTACAAAGAGGGTTCCATGCCAGGCAAGGCTAGTAAGACCCTGTCTCAAAAAGACTAACCAACTAACTAAATAAATAAATAAATGCATACATACATTTCTAAAAACTGATGTCAATGTGGTACATACATACAATAGAATTTTATTTATCCAAAAAGAAAAATGAAATTTTCAGGGAAATTGATGAGTGGAAAAACATTATTTTAAGCATGGTAGCCTAGGCTTAGAGATAAATGCCATATGTTCTCTCTTATATTTGAATACTAGCCTCTGATTGTTCAGTGATCATATCCAGCTGAGAACAAGCATGGGGAAAGGCCAGGAAGCCAGAAAGGGGCCCATGGGACTGGGGGGAAATACTTTAAGGTAAGAGGCCCGGGGATATAGAACAAAGTGGATGGGAGTAGAGTGTAGGGGTACAGGTGGGAAAGGAGGGCAGGGAGATGAGTGGAAAATGGGGAGGGAAAATAACCAAAATGAAATGTGTATTTAAAAATCCATATGGAAATCTATTACTTTATTGGCTAATTTAATTTTTTAATTTTTTATTCATTTTACATACCACCCACAGTTCCCCTCCTTCCCCTGCTCCCTTTCCCCCTCCCCCTCCCCCAACACACCCCTGCTACACTCCACAGAAAGGGTAAGGCCTCCCATGGGGAGTCTGGAATGTTCAGTTGAGGCAGGACCAAGACCTTCCCTGCTGCATCCATGATGACCAAGGCATCCCACCATATGGAATGGGCTCCAGAAAACCAGCTCATGCATGAGGGATAGATCCTGGTCCCACTGCCAGGAGTAGAACAGACCAGGTTACACAACTGTCATCCATATGCAGAGGGCTTAGCTCATTCCCATACAAGCTCCCCAGCTGTTGGTCTAGAGTCCACAAGCTCCACTGGCTCGGGTCAGCTGTCTCTGTGGGTTTCCCCATCATGATCTTGACCACTCCACCTTGCTCATATAATCCTTTATCCCTCTTTTCAACTGGACTCCTGGAGCTTGGCCTGGTGCTTGGCTGTGGATCTCTGCATCTGCTTCCATCAGTTGAAGTTTCTCTCACAAGCATAACTATCTGTTCCCTTGCAAGCTGCAGCCTTCAGAGCTAAGCAAATTGCTGTCTTGTCCATCCAATCCTATTCCAAACCACTCCATGCACCTTTGCTCATGTCATCCCTTCAGCTAGAGGAAAGTTAACCCAGAGGTAACCTAGAACTTACCCAGTGTGGGTTCCAATCCAAGCTGCATCCATTGCTTCCAAGATCAGACTAGTGGAATGACAATGTGGCTAGTGTACCAAGGTGAGGACAAGTGACTAGCTCTGGGTTACCTGCCCATCTGGGTGCTGCCTAGCCATAACCAAGCAGGCCAGGCCAGGCACATCTCTCAGAGGTGTTCCAGCAACAACTAGATGTGCAGTGTTGTCGTGGCCAATATTCTTGAACTACTGTCTCCCTTCTTAGTTCTCTACATGACTCTGAAGGTCACGGACCCCAAGATGCAATCTTAGCCTTACCAGCTCATGCCTGAGCTTAGGGCTTAGCAATATGGAGAGGGGGACTGGTTCTCAAGCTTGAGGCTCCCTGGTACTCCAAGCCCAGAGCAGGGTTTGCCTGGGCCAGGTGGTAAGCCACATCCAACCACTAGACCCCGAAGCTCTCCTCTGTGTTTCACCCTACCCTCTAGGGCACCAGATTCTCCAAGGAGCTTAGGGCAGGGTTGCTGCGGGGCCAGGTCCCATCCCAGAAGCAATTTAAAGTTTAGTGAGAGGATCTGAGTTGAGATTCCACCCTATAGGCTCAATTAAACGTGCAGAAGTCTACCCGGAACTTCCTCTCAACACAAAGTTTAGCTCAAAAACTTCTCTGGTGCCAGGTTCCTGGAAATCTCCTGGGATTTATCCCAAGGATTGATTCAAGGTGCCTCTGACACCTCAGAGAACCTATATGTAAGAACAACTGAGCCTCAGGGATCTTGATGCAGATTCCCTAGCCACCCAGACATCTCCTCACTCCATCCACTGACACACAAACTGTCTCTACCATCAATAACCTCCTGTGTCCCTACAACCTCCCCATTACCACAGACTGTCTCTATGCTACAAAGACATTCAGGTGGATAGGAGACATAGTGACCAGAAGTGGGTCACTGTCTTCAGAGAAGGACCAGCAGATATGACTGAGCTGGGCATAAAACTTCCTGGGAGGCTGGATGCTGCAGGATGTATAGACCTAGCCCAGGATGAAAACTAACAGGGTAGGAAGCCATAGTAGTCTTGGAAAACACTTAGAAGTGAGAAAAGGTGAGATTTAGAGAGCCCTTTGGGTAGCAGGTACAGGGGAGATATGATTCAGTAAAGGCTAAAACACCTTTAGGTTCAGGACATGCTCCCCAAGTATGGCCTCTTGGCCTACGGAGTATTTTAAACTGGGAATAGCACTTAGTTTGGATCTGAACTATCCCCCAGAAGACATTGCTGTGAGCTTAGTTCCAGCTTGGTGCTACTGAGATGGCGCCTGAAGAGGCAGAGCCTAGTGGGGAGTGTGCTGGCCACAGGCATGTGCCTGGAGGAGACACTGCATCCCAACCATGGAATGAACGGTTACCTTCCACCACATCCTCCTCACCATGGCATGCTGGCTCACCACAGGCCCAGGAGCCAAATAACCATGGACTGAAACCTCTGACATTTTGGGGGGCCAGTGACATAGCTCAGTTGGTAGAGTGGCTAACATTCGGGACTCCCTGGCTTCATTCTCCGGGGTCACCTAAACAGGTCTCAACACTCAGAAGGTGGAGGCAGGGGAATCAGAAGTTCAAAGTCATGCTTGGTCACATAGCAAGTTCAAGATCAGAACTGGCTACCTGAGACCCTGTCCCTAAACAGTTTTCCCTTTATAAGTTAATCTCCTCAGGCATACTGTTCAGTTAATAAAAGCTGATGAACAATAGGGTGCAGAAAGCCTCTTTCACCTTCTCTTACTCTTCTTCCTGTTGTGGCGCGTGCCTATGGTCCCCGAACTCAAGAGGATGAGGCAGGAGGATCACATGGGCTAGCATGGACTACATTACAAGGCATTGTCTCAGAAAAAATAAGAAAGACAGGGGTGGGGACCAAAAAGACGGCTCAGTGAGTAAAGGAGACCTGAGTTCAATACCCAGAACCTGTATGATAAGAGCGAACCTACTTTAACAGGTTGTCCTCTTACCTTTATGTGAGCCCTGTTCTTATGCATACACACAGATAAATGAATAAACAAACTTAATAAGAATGCTTTTAAAGCCATAGAGATGTAGAAGGAGATTTTCTCCATCTATCTTGGTCCCACTGGACCGGTTTTCTCTCCACCCACTGGGTCCAGCCGCCACTAATGAAATAACCACTCTGGGACTTAATCAGTTACAGTTGTTTAGCCAATGGCTTAGGCTTCTTACTGGCTAGCTCTCTCTTAATTATTAACCCATTTCTATCAATCTGTGTATCTCCATGTGGCCTTGGCTTACCAGGGATACCCAGGTTTCTTGACTCCTCAGCTGCTACATGACGTCTGTCCTTTGTCTTTCTTTCCCTGTTTCTTTGTTTGGAATTCCTGCCTAACTAAATTCTGACTGTCCATTGGCCAAAACAGCCTTAATTATCAATCAATAAGAGAAACATATGTTCACAACATACGAAAGTACGTCCCCCGTCATAGGGGTGTGTTAGGGTTTCTATTGCTTTGGTGAAACACCATGACCAGAAAGCAAGCTGAAGAGGACAGTGTTTATTTGGTTTACACTTCCACATCATTGTTCATCATCAAAGGAAGCCAGGACAGGAACCCAAACAGGGCAGTAACCTAGAGGCAGGAGCTGATGCAGGGGCCAGGCTCAGCCTGCTTTCTTATAGAACCCAGGACCATCAGCCCAGGGATGGACACACCTAGAATGGGCTGGGCTGGGCAGCGGCAGGCAGATCTCTGTGAGTTTGAGGCCAGCCTGGTCTATAGAGTGAGTTCCAGGACAGCCAGGGATACACAGAGAAACCCTGTCTTGAAAAACAAACAAACAAACAAAACAAAAACTCTAGAAGGGCTGTTGAGGTGAGGTTGCTCCGTGGTAAAGAGCACACGCTGCTCTTCCAGAGGACTCAGGGTCAGTTCCCATCGTCTACGTCAGATGGTTCACAGCTGCCTCTCCCTCCAGCTCCAGGGGATTGGATACCCTCTTCTGGCCTCTGAGGGCATCTGCACTCACATGCATGAGCACACACATAGACACATAATTAAAAATAAAAGTAAAAGCTGTTTAAAATATTTATTTCTTGTGTATGCGTGTTTTGACTGCATGTATATCTGTACCACATGCAATCCTGGAACCCACAGAGCCTAGAAGAGGATTATAGGGCTCTTAAACCACTGAGCCATTTCTCCAACCCATAAAAGCTTTTTTTAAAGCTTGTGTGTCACGACAGTTGAATAAATCAGAGTGTTTTTCTTTCATCAATCTGTCTAGGCTGTAATAGGTCTAGCCAGTGAATAGAAGAGGCTGTTTTCTGTCTCCACAAACCAGACCCCAAATCTTAAAAGCCAGCCTCAGGGCAGGTAAGGAGGAGTGCCTGTCTGGATTAGCAGGGGTGTGGCAGCTACAGGGTTGATTCTGACTCTGCAGTATATAATTTCTGCATTTCTCTCATACCCAGCCACATTGGTGTCTGTGAATAAATGAACAACTAGTAAATATTTCTGTGTTTGGGGCATTTACAGTACACTGGATTTGTTATGCTTGTGTATCAATGAAGCATTGGTGTCAGTGAGAGGTACTATTATAATGGTTTTCCAAATCTGGTGTCATCTATTGTTCCCAACAAGCCTATGAAGTGGGCAAGGGGATTATGGAAACATGGTAAGCACAAGGAAATAAAAATACAAATAAATAATATTTAAACTAGTAAATGAAAATATTCATTGAGTTTTGTGAACCACTCTCACACATTTCTGAGCTCATGATGGGGGTTGTGGGAACCTTTACAGCTGGTTAATAAAAGAATGGGGGATCAACTTTTGACTAGCATCAGAAAGTGGGGAGACGACACAGCTTACTTAAATTGTAATATTCCCATTTGATGTTTGGAAGGTTAGAGAGTTACTTGTTGAGGACAGAAGCAAACACACACACACACACACACACACACACACACACAAACACACACACTTGTCAGGAGTACTATGAGCAAACTAGAATACAAGTAGACTGGGATTGTGAGCAGGAGGGACCCTCCTGCACGCTCTTCATACTCTGGAGGCCAGTAGCCTCCACTTCATCGAATTTGCTCTCATGAAGGGTTCGGGAACAATTATGGGGTTCATAGAGGAATGAAAGTACAACTGGGCCTCACAGGTAGACGGCCATGTTGTCAGAATCTGGGTCAGGTGGGCCCCTGTGGCTGAAGTTCTTCACAGAGCATGGAAACAAAATGAGTTGCTTCTCAGAAGCAGATGTGGAAGGTCAGGTAAGCTAGGCTACCTAGGACATACCTGTGAGCCAAGCAAGGATGGTTTGATAGCCAAGCATTCAGACATCTAAACTCGCCTGGATCCTTATTCCTCTAAGTGCCTGCAAGCAAGGTCTCCCTGCTGCAAGAGGCGGAGCTGTGGCCAGGACCTCATCCTGAGGCAGCCTTCCTCTTCTTGTTTCCCCTCTCCAGAGTTCGAGTTCCCTGACCTCATAGCTTCTTTCCTCCCTGTGAGGCGCTCTGTTTCTCACGGTTCCTGGAAGCATCTGTAAATCCTTCGCACAGCACTGAAACCTTTCCAGGAACCTTGGGGAAGGTGTGTGACCTCCGAGGGAGTGTCGTGTACACGTTTGTCCTCAGGAGAACACAACAAATACAACTATCAAGCCTGGAAATGATATGGCCCGGGACTCTGACCACTTATCTTTGGCAAATCACATTACACGCACACAAGCCCACATGTGAATAGGATGTCTGACACACAGAACTTGGCCTTTACAAATCAAAACCCAGGGCTGGAGGTGAGAGATGCTCACCTCTGGTGCGCTGGAAAGAGCAGGCTCCACGCTAGGCTCCACACTCCCTGCCCAGCGCTGCTTTTCTCATTTGGTAAATCAATCTTTCTTTTCTTTTCTTTTCCCTTCCACGCCTCCTTTCTCCTGCCCATTTTCCAATGCTGAGGACTGATTGATTCCAAATGAGGTAAAGGCCCTATCCCTGAGCCACCCTGTGTTCCTGTCCCCTTGCCACTAGAGGGCGCACTCTCTGAAGGCCAAGCCCTACCTTACAGGTATCCATTTCATTGGAGTACAGGTTGGTAAGTTTGCTGAAGTTGGGTATGGTGATCCAGGCCTAGAATTCCTCATGTGAGGTGGAGGCAGGAGCATCAGGAGCTTAAAGCCAGCCGGGAGTCTGAGCTACACGATGGATAAAAAATAAAAAGCTTACAGACTAAAGGGATGAGCTCTAGGCAGAGTTTTTGTTGGGACTGCTGGCCAGTTCTTAATTAACCAATGAGAGTAATACATATTTATAGTGTACAAAGATTGTCCCACAGCATTTCCTCCTTATTGTCTAATTAAAAAGAAAGGTTCTAACTTTAACATAGTAAATTTACGTACTATAAAGAATTACAGGTACAACATCCAATCCATTTGTACTCGGCAAAATTAGAGAAAATACTCTTATTACCTCTTATCTTTGTGAATTTAAAGTTTTATACCTAACTTACCTTTTATCATAACTAAAGAAAACTTTAAATCTAATTATTTAGTCTTTAACTCCATCAAAGACCCCAGAAGGGTGTAATATTACTTAACAACAGGGACATCTAGCTGCCTGGACAGTCAACCAAAGTTCTTCTGTAATTCTGGGCATCCATTTTCAGCCTATAGGCCTAGATTATCAGACAGATATTTCTGAGAAGCAGGGAATTTTGAAGAACTGTCCTACCTTTTCTTGGCAAAGTTTGGCAGTCACTTTTTTGCATCTTGATGGTCCAGTTTGGACAGTATACTGTCAGCAATTGCGGCAAAGGCAATTGCTTTGCCCAGTGGCAAACTTTTGCCACAAAGAAAGCAAATCCCATATGGAGTTTCTTCCATGTCTTCCATAGTTTCTTCCATACTATCTTGTCTGAAGTAAATTGGTGCTGCCAGGCGCACATGTGTCTCACTGTCAAGAAAAGCCTTATGCTATTAAAACATTTAAAATGCCATATTCTGCAGGCTTTTGAAGTGTTTGAAGACCATCTATCTATCTAAATATATCTGTTTAACCTTGAAAACATACCTAATATGACCACAAGTTTGATTATTATAGAGGACTAACTACTAACCTGTATTTCTTAATTATACATTACACTTTTTAAATAAAGATTTTATTTATTTATCATGTATACAATCTTCTGCCTGCATGCCAGAAGAGGACACCAGATCTCATTCAAGGTGGTTGTGAGCCACCATGTGGTTGCTGGGAATTGAACTCAGGACCTCTGGAAGAACAGTCAGTGCTCTTAACCACTGAGCCATCTCTCCAGCCCTATACATTACACTTTTAAATGAGCTGTATCAGCACAATACCCCAAACAAGAGTAGAAATATACATATAGTATAGTAAAAATAACTTTAAATGTGTATCAATAAACCAAAATCCATACCAATGTAAAATATTTTGAGGTTAATAGTTGTTTTTTGATTAAAGTAAATTCAATAATCTACCCTTTTATCTCATCATTTTATATCATATCCCCCTTTTTTCCTTTAGAAAGAGATCTTTGAATTTAACTCCTCTGTTTAGCTCTTTTCCTATGACAAATAACAACTTGTAAACAACCCCCATAAATGATGACAAACACCCATAACCAATTTTTTTGGGAATGAGGGCATTGTTTTTTGTAGAGTGGTTCCTGTTGTCTGGGTACATGGGCATCTTTGGGAGATCCTGAGAAAATTTAGGATAATGGTTAAGTGTTGGCTAGAGTAGTTTGTGAGGCTGGACCATCTCAGTCAGCAGCCTTGAAGCTGCTCTGGATGCAGAACTCTGAGGAAAATGTAGCAGATGCTGCATCACCTGGGCCATCTGTTTTTATTTGTGTCTGTTCCCCTTGCTCTGAAAATACACAAACTTTTAAAGGTAACATATATATCTGTATTAATTCAAGTATAAGCTGTGTGTTGTACACAAGTTAGCCCAAGATTATTTTTTGTCTAATATTTGAGCAGGTAAAATATATGTTACATGTTTTGTACCTTTTCTAGGTTTATTTCTTTATGTCTGTAGCCAGGATTTTCAAGGGGTCTTCCCCAATCAAATCTAATCCATATCAACCTGGAATGAATCCATGGGCTCTCATTTCCTGTGGAAATAAAAACATAACCTCTTCCCCAAAGTAACACACCTTTGACTTCCATTTTGAAGTCAAGTTATTTTTTAAAATATATAGGTTGGTTTAATCCAGCAGCTTTCACAATCCAATGTCTCTTAGCAGCTATTGCTTATTCATCAGCCAAAAATTCAAAGACAATACAATAATATACAGTATCCTGACTGTGTATTTCCCATCTTAATGTGGGAAATCTTAATGTGGGCTTTTTTTATTTAACTTTACTCCTTTTTTAAGGACTTTATTAAACTATTTTTAATCTATGATTGTCTCTATCCTTTCTCTTTTCTCTCCCAATCCTATGTATATTTTCAAACACCCTGTAACCCATTTAGAGGTCTTTTTTTCCATCTGGATCTGTCTTTACTGAGCACCTTTATTGTTTTTTGATGACATGAGATGAAATTTAAACTGCTATATTAGTTCACAGCATGGCCCAGTTTAGTGCACGGTGCTAGCACATGGCGGTTGGTGGCTGGCTCCATCCTGCAGGCAGTGGCCAGGAGACACCTCTTTGCACCAGGGCCCACATGAGAGACTGCCAGAACCTGCCACGTGGCTTAGTTCTTGGCGTGTTGGCGGGCTCACGCTGGTAGCTCAATCCCACAAGCAGCAGCTGGAGACATGTCTCTGTAGTGAGACTGACATGAGAGACATGAGACTAGGAAGCTGCATTTGTCTGCATTTTTGTGTGTTTAGAATATTTTTTAAAGCTTTTCCAGGTTTTATGTGAAGTTAGGAGCCAGATGTCTGGATGTCATTTATAGGCAGGGTTTTTTGTTGGGACAGCTGGCTGGGTCTTTATCAACCAATGAAAGTAATACATATTTCCAGTGTACAAAGATTGTTCCACAGCAAGCAGCCCATTCTCTAGACCCTGTCCTGGGTCACATTCAGTCAGTGTCTCCTAGGAGGTCAAGGGATACAAACCAGATGGACAATCATTTCATTGGATGCCCAGCGACGACTGAGGGAGATCATAGCTGTTTGCTTCACGGTGCTTAACTCAACAGTATAAACATGTAAAGAATTTAAGTTTTTTTTACTCAGACATCTCCACCAAACCACTGCATAGGCACAGGCGAGGTAGGGCTAATAGGACTTGGCCACAGCACTGAGGAAGACTAGCTAGGGAGGGGGCCTTGAAGAATCACATAATCACTAAACAGCTATGGACACGGTTGGTCCAATTATTTTGTTCATAGAGAGACAAGAGAGGAAAGGAAAGGACAAAAAGAAGCAGCCAGCAAACTTCTTCTAGTACCTTCCATATAATTGGATCTTAGGGATCTTATCCCAGAAGGATACAAAGTTTCCAAGCAAAGGACAACATACTTTCTGAGCTTTAAATGACTTTGGGGACTAAAAGGGTCCCAAAGAACTAACTGGAATTTAAATTAACTTCTAAGGTAATGTCCCAACCTTTGGAGGTTGTGCCCTGAGCACAAGAGGTAGGTAGAGGGGAGAGGTCCAGCCTGACCCTTTGGGCATCACATATTCTGAGCTCTCCCCAGAGTTCTTTAGACCCTTTGTCCCTGCTTCTGATGCAAGCACTTCCCACTCTTTGAGAAAGCAGCTATTCTTGGTCAACATGTTCCCAAGAAAGGTGAGTACAAGCTTCCATCAAAGCAATGCCAAACTTCCACTAGCAGAACAATTCGGATCAGCCTGTCTACAACAGAGGGGTCTGAGGCAGTGCCTGTCTACAACAGAGAGGTCTGAGGCAGTGCCTGTCTACAACAGAGGGGTCTGAGGCAGTGCCTGTCTACAACAGAGGGGTCTGAGACAATGTGGTGTTGTTCTCACAGAATCACAAAGACCCATGAAGCTGCAGGAGTTCCTAAGCTCAGAACTGAGGAACCACCCCCGCTCTCCCTGCAAGCCATCCTCTCTTACTCACCTAAGCCACTGGGCATTTTTTCATTTTGTGGAGCCCATAATCTGATGAGTGGATTTCTGGATTTGGTGCTGGTGACATTAAAGGAAATGTCTCCATTACAAAACCTGGATTGCTGGAGGAGACATGAGGGCTGGCCAAAGGAGAATGGAAAACCCAATTAGGTACTGTCCTGCCCAGTTCATATATTACACAGACAGGATGCTCTGTGCCCCAGTCTTCAAGTTTAGAGACTACTCTCACTATCAACCTTGTAGTTGATTCCTGGATGATATATTGACTCTAAGAGATATTTTATATTTTTTAAAATCCTAGGAGAAAAAAATAGATTCTTATCTTCACACTGACACCCAACTATTCATGGCTATTTGGAGGGTGATGTGTCGAAGAAGGATTAACTGCCTTGGGGATGGGGTTCCAGATGACAGCTAGACAGAGGAAACAGAAGCACAATTGTGTTCACTATCACTCTGATAGTCAGGCCAGGACTCCAGGCTTATCAGGAATATAGGAAGGAAAAACCACTGTTAGCAGGAAACAGGTTGCTTAGTATATACAAGGCCTGTTGTGACCACTGGGGTGATTCATATGGGTATGGATGCCCATGTTTATTTAATTTCATAACTGTTTCCCTACTAGAATCATCCCTTTAGGGTCAAGGACTGTGCCTTTCTCGTCACAATGTCCCTCACACCTAGAAGTATGTCTAGCCCGGGGTGGGGGTGGGGGCAGTAAGTGTCTGTTAACCCAGACTGTCACCTAAGGTGGTGACAGTCTAAGTACAAACAGAGCAGTGTCACAGCTTCACAGTAAGGACTTAAGAAGAGACCAAGTCTCTCTCTACCCCTGGAGGGATGACTGCCTGGGAAGTTCATGACTATTTTTTTTAGACCAGATGCTAGAAGTCACAAACAAGTATTTATTAATTGTTTTTTCCTTTCTTTTTTAATTTAAATTAGAAACAAGCTTCTTTTACATGCCAATCTCAATTCTCTCTCCCTCCGTGATCCCCACCGAACCCTCTATCCCAACCCCTTTCTGCGTCCCAGGGATGGTGAGGCCTTCCATGGGGAGGATCTTCAAAGTCTATCATCATTTGGAGCAGGACCTAGACCCTCCCCAGTGTGTCTAGGCTGCAAGAGTATCCCTCTGTGAGGAGAGGGCTCCCAAAGTCCATTCGTGTACTAAGGGTAAATACTGATCGACTACCAGTGATCCCGTAGATTGTCCAGACCTCCAAACTGACTTTCTCCTTCAGTGGGTCTGGAACAGTCCTATGCTGGTTTCCCAGCTACCAGTCTGGGGTCCATGAGCAACCCTTTGTTCAGGTCAGCTGTTTCTGTGGTTTTCTCCAGCCTCGTCTCGACCCCTTTGCTCATCACTCCTTCCTCTCTGCAACTGGATTCCGGAGTTCAGCTAGTGTTTAGCTGTGGGTGTCTGCGTCTGTTTCCATCAGCTACTGGATGAAGGCTCTAGGATGGCACATAAGGTAGTCATCAGTCTCATTATTGGAGAAGGGCTTTTAAGGTAGCCTCTCCACTATTGTTTAGACTTTTAGTTGTGGTCGACCTTGCAGATCTCTGGATAATTCCCTAGTGCCAGAATTCTCTTTAAAACTATAATGGCTCCCTTTATTTGGTATCTCTTTTCTTGCTCTCCTCCATTCCTCCCCTGACTAGATCTTCCTGCTCTCTCCTGTCCTTCTCTCCCCTCTCCTTCTCCCCTTCTCTTTCTTCTAACTCCCTCTCCCCTCCCCCCATTGAAAGACCCCCGCCCTTAGCTTTCTCTTTTAAGTTTTCCCGCATGCAGCTGGCGAATACATCCTCCCCTGCACCCCCTGACCCTTGATCCCCACAGCTGCCGGCACTTCCCCGCCACCGCGCAAGGCCGGCCCCGGCCCCCGCCGGACCGCTCCGTCCCAAGGTCTCCACCCCCAAGGTCAGCCACCTGGGCGCGGAGGGAGGAATCAAGTCTGTTGTACCAGACACCAGACCTTGAGAATATGCTGATCTGGAATGGCTCTGTGCCTCATTTGAACCATCAAATAGAATCCCTGCTCCTAGCTTGCGCCTTTTTCCCTATATAAGGACGCCTTTCCCTTGGCTCGGGGCGCTTGGCCTCAGAAAAGCTAAGTCGCCCCGGGTACCCGCGTCTCCAATAAAGCCTCTTGTTTTTTACATCCAGTTCGTGGCCTCGCTGGTTCCTGGGTGTGTGGGTCTCCCTCTACGAAAGTATCCCTTCGGGGTCTTTCACCATGATCCCCAATTGCTTAGGAGATCTTGTCCCTTTCCCCTTCTCCAGGGGACCATGTGTGTCTTTCTTAGAGTCCTCCTTCTTTCCTAGCTTCTCTGGTGGTGTGGATTGTAGGCTGCTACTTCTTTGCTCTAGATCTAAAATCCATACATAGTGAGTACATACCATCTTTGTCCCCCTGTGACTGGGTCGCCTCACTCAGGACGGCCTCCTCCAGCTCCATCTGCCTTCGAATTTCAAGACTCCAGTGTCCTTCTCCGCTGAGCAGCACCTCACCGTGCAAATGCACCTCATCTCTCCACCCACTCCACAGTTGAGGGGCATCCAGGCTGCCTCCAGTCTCTGGCCATTACAAATAGTGCTACTCTGAACACGGTTGAGCAGATGTCCTTGTTGTATGAATGTGCATCTTTTGGGTATATGCCTAAGAGTGGAACCACTGGATCTTGTGGTAGACTGACTCCCATTTTCCTGAGGAATCGCCATCCTGATTTCCACAGTGGCTGTACAAGTTTGCACTCCCACCAGCAGTGGAGAAGTGTTCCCCTTTCTCCACATCCTCTCCAGCATAAACTGTCATTGGTGTTTTTGATTTTGGCCATTCTGACAGGAGTAAGATGGTATCTCAGAGTTGTTTTGATTTGCATTTCCCTGATGACTAAGGATGTTGAACACGTTCTTATGTGTTTTTTAAGCATTTTGGATTCCTCTATTGAGAATTCTCTATTTAGTTCTCTACCCCACTTTTCAATGGATTAGTTGGTGTTTGGAGACTAGCTTCTTGAGTTCTTTGTATATTTTGGAGATCAGCCCTCTGTCAGATGTGGGGTTGGTGAAGATCTTTTCCCAATCTGTGGGCTGCCATCCTGTCTTGCTGACTGTGTTCTTTGCCCCACAGAAGCCCCTCAGTTTCAGGAGGTCCCATTTATCAATCGTCGATTATTGTTTTGAGGGTGGTTTTGGTTTGGTTCTGTTTTCTCTGCTGGCCCAGAACAAATCCCAGTGTCCATAGGAACTTAAAATACTGAGATACTCATCAAGCTTCTCTAAAACAACCAGGGCAGGTCAGGGCTCAGCAGATTGTCAGGAGTGAAGCAGAGGCCCTGGTGTGGACAAAGAGGAATGGAAGATGCAAGAAAATCTGGTCAGAGCTCTTGGGCCAAGGGCTGCCCTCACAGCCTTCACAACAGGCTGCTATGTCTTGGCACTGCGTATCATTGTGGTCAGGGCTGACACTTAAAGTGGTGTCAGTGTCACAGAGCTGATATCTTGACTGTCACTGTCCCCAGGAAAGCACAGCTGTATTTCCTGGATGGGTTTCTGCTGGCTTTCATGTGTGTTGCCTACTTATGGACTTGATTCTCTCTGTATCTCTCTCACACGTGTTATGTGTTATGGGTGTGTGTATGTTCACGTTTGTGTGGGTGCACATGTGTATCTGTCTCTCTTGTGTGTGGTATGTGTTATGCATTCTGTGGGTACACACGTGTGCATGCACATGTATATATGTGTGTGTAGATCAGAGGTTGACATCAGATGTCTTCCTCACTCACTTATTTACTGAGGCAGTCTCCCAATGAACCTGCGACATGCCGATTTGGCTAGCCTGTCTAATCAGTTTGCCACAGGGATCCCTGGTCTCTGCCTCCAAAGCACTGAGACTTCATTTGGGCCCTTACAATGATCTGCTTTGCTATTAAGGCTCTGGGTATCTGAACCTTATGGTTGCTTAGCAAGAACCAAATCCCTGGACCATCCCCCACCACACAACTGTACTCTTTTAAAAATGTGTGGCAACAGTTGCATCTGAAAAGCTATTTGTAGAAATTATTTCAGACTAAAGTGATGCTGTCTTCCTTCAGAGAGCTCTGGGTCTGCTTCTGTTGTGGATTTGAGAGCAGTAAAAGCCTGAGACCTCCTCAGTCCTAAGTCCTAGTCCTAACACTTAGAGGATCTGAAGGTGAAAAACAGCACTCGCAAATGCCTGCATCCTGTGGATTTGCCTTGTCCTGTGGTGCCGCCCTGCGAACCCACTGCAAACGGGAGAAGAGTTGCTTTGGATGGGTGCCTTGCACACTGGCCCTTGTGCTTTGAAGCCCACTCTGTCTCTCCACGAACCTGCCTCCTGGTGACCTCCAGAGGCTGCAAAAGCTTTAAGAGCTGGGCTAACTCCTTTGGACCCTCATTTTCCCCAAAATCATACCCGTATACCTTCTCTTATTTTCTCTCCAGTGCTTCACAGAGATCTTTTATACATTTTGCCATTTTCTGAATTGTCCTCTGCAGGAAGCATGGTCCAACTTAACTTGTGACTAAGTTAGGAAGTTAAGTATCTATCCCCACTTTATTTTCTAGAAGTGAACAACTCCATGAGGATGACAGGACTGGCAGGATGTCTCCAGCCAGCTGACAGGATAAGGCTTTTGCTCAGCTGCCCTAGCGATTTTGGAGTAAGAGAATGTTAATGCTGATTTCTGAGTTCCCACGGGTTTCAGAACAAATATACCATGGACAGACCCAATGAGACCTCCCCTGTGAGCGGCTTCATTCTCCTGGGCCTCTCCGCCCACCCAAAGCTGGAGAAAACCTTCTTTGTGCTCATCCTGCTGATGTACCTGGTGATCCTGCTGGGCAACGGGGTCCTCATCCTGGTCACCATCCTCGACACCCACCTGCACACGCCCATGTACTTCTTCCTGGGGAACCTCTCCTTCCTGGACATCTGCTACACCACATCCTCGGTCCCCCTCATTCTCGACAGCTTCCTGACCCCCAGGAAGACCATCTCCTTCTCAGGCTGTGCGGTGCAGATGTCTCTCTCCTTTGCCATGGGGGCCACAGAGTGTGTGCTCCTGAGTATGATGGCGTTTGATCGTTATGTGGCCATCTGCAACCCCCTCAGGTACCCAGTGATCATGAGCAAGGCTGCCTATGTGCCCATGGCTGTCGGCTCCTGGGCAGGTGGTGTCACCAATTCTATAGTACAGACATCTTTGGCAATGAGGCTGCCTTTCTGTGGGGACAATGTCATTAATCACTTCACCTGTGAGATCCTGGCTGTCCTGAAACTGGCCTGTGCTGACATCTCCATCAATGTCATCAGCATGGTTATAGCCAACATGATCTTCTTGGCAATCCCAGTCCTCTTCATTTTTGTCTCCTATGTCTTCATCCTTGTGACCATCCTGAGGATCCCCTCTGCTGAGGGGAGGAGGAAGGCCTTCTCCACCTGCTCTGCCCACCTCACTGTGGTGGTCGTCTTCTATGGGACCATCCTCTTCATGTATGGGAAGCCCAAGTCCAAAGACCCACTGGGGGCAGACAAGCAGGACCTTGCAGACAAGCTCATCTCCCTCTTCTATGGGGTGGTGACCCCCATGCTGAACCCCATCATCTACAGCCTAAGGAACAAGGATGTGAGGGCTGCTGTGAGGAACCTGGTGGGTCAGAAACATGTAACTGAGTGACTGTCACCGAATCCAGGCTACCATAGTATAGGACCTCTAAAGTCCTCACTGTGTTTATGGAAAGAGTGATACAGAGAAGAGGGTGATTTCTCCAGTATGGACACTAAAAATGAACCTACTTTCCTGTCAATGTCCCATAAGCAATGGAAGCTTCTATCCAACAGGCTGAAAGGAAAACCTTCACATTTCTGGAGATGCTGACTGGCTGGTGGCTTCATGCTCAACCTCAGTGTTATCATAGCACTGTTTACTGGTGCTTTGGTTTTATTCAATGCTGTGTTTGACATGAAAAGGGCCAGTATGATGGCTCAGTGGGTAGAGGTGCTTGCATGCAAGCCTGACAACCAGAGCTTTGGCTTGGACCCCACCAGGTTAACAGAAAACCAGCTCCCACTGGGTGGTGGTGGCACACACCTTTAATCCCAACATTTGGGAAGCAGAGACAGGTGGATCTCCGTGAGTTCAAGACCAACCTGGTCTATAAGAGCTAGTTTAAGGACAGGCTCCAAAGCTACAGAGAAAAACAAACAAATAACAATAACAACAGCAACAGCAACAACAACAACAAAAACCCTTTGGTTCCCACAGCCAGAGAACAAATGTCTGGGGTGCAGGGACTGATCTGATGGGACTCATTCAAACCAAGTGTAGTAGCAGATGAAAGCCTGACAGTCCAGCAGGTCTCTCCTCTGATGCTGAAGATGGGGCCAGTCTCACCTGAGGCCTCAGGATGCTGTCATAAAGAGGAAACTTGGAGTTGGGGACCACAGTGAAGAGGTTAAGGGACTCTGAGAGGGCAGTGAAGGATCCAATAAAAGGTCTAGTTTGAGTAGGTCTGGGTAACTCTTCCTGATCTATGGAAGTCCCAGGAAAGGCAGACTGTTCCTGTCTGAGACTGAAGCTTCCCATCAGCCTGCTCGATAGAGCCTGCTCACAGGTATTCCATTAAAGAAAGGAAATGTATGGATTTTTGGTACAATTGAGACATTTTTCTTGAGGCAGATTCTCACCCTGGATGTCCTGGAACTCACTATATAGACCAGGCTGGCTTTGAACTCATAGAGATCTACCTGCCTCTGAGTCTGAAATCACAGTTATGCACCACCCAACCTGGTCTTGTATTGTTATATTTTCTTTTCAGCTTCCCTTTGCCACATTTCCTCCCCAACCTGTTTTTACTTTGGGGGTCTCAAATATATTTGGAGGTTATCTTAATTCTTTGTTTGATGAATTGTGGCATAAATTGAAATAAGAAAACAGAGCCAAAAATAAGAACCAAGGAAACAGATGGGTAGAGAGGAAGTAAAGGAACACATGACAGGAAAGCAGGAGGGGAGCCAAGGCTCCGGAGAGGGGACCAGACGGAGAAGGGAGGAGCCTGAGGGAGGAGTGCTGGGGAGGGGAACAAATGAGAATAAAGTATAATGACACACATTCAGGACTTAAGTTACCATGATGAAACCCATCACTTTGTATGCTCATCTAAAATATTAATTTGAAAAATAGGGTGTGGTGGTACACACCTATAATCCCGGTACTCAGGAGGTAGAATTCTGCAGGAGGATCAGGAATTTAAGGCCACTGACAGCTACCTAGCAATTTAGAGATCTTGTCTACAAAACCCAAAAAGAACAAAACCCACAAGGAAACAAGTGAAGGCAGATAGGATGGCTCATGCCTGTGATCCAAGCACCAAAAGGATTGAAGCTAGAGGACTACCATAAATGTGAGGCCAGCCGGGTCTATGTAGTCAGTAATAGGCTATCCTGAGATACAGCGAGAGATCCTGTCTCCAACAATAAACAGAAAAATGAAAGGGGAAGCGAAGGGATCCAAACCACGAGCAGCAAACCTCTGTATAAAGCACTCCACCTCATGTATTTTTTTATAGCAATGGAAAATTGACTGAGACGCCTGGTGTGGATCCAGGGCTGTGGAAGTCTTCCAGTATGACAGTCCCTAAACATCCCTAACCTAAGTTATCCACACAGTTCCTCATCCTGTGGATTTATCACGTGTATTCTATGTCACATACAGGAGACAGCAATTATATCTAAGTACAAACTCATTTTTATCTTTTTCAATTTATTATTGTTTATGTGTACACATGCCTTGACATCTGTTGAGGTCAAAGGATATCTTTATGGAATTGGTGCTCTCCTTTCATCTTGATGTGGGTTCTGGGGGTCCAACTCAGGTCCCCAGGTTTGGGCTTTTGTGGCAAGTACTTTTACACGCACTTGCTGGTCCCGGGGACACACTTCTGCAAGCAAATCTCCAGATTTATGTCATGGACACCTGGAACTTATGCCAGCAGCTGCTTCCCAGGACTCTGTCCAGATGGTAGCAGAGGCTCTGCTCATGTAGAGCTGCTTTATAAGACAATAAACCACGGGCAAAGATGAGGACTTCATGCGGACATTCCAGGGTGTCTTAGTAATAGTTTTTATTGTGTGAAGAGACACCATGACCACACAACTCTTATAAAGAAAACATCTAATTGAGGGTGGCTCGCTTATAGTTTCAGAGGTTCAGTCCTTTATGATCATGAAGGGGAGCATGGCAGCATGCAGACAGACATTGTGCTGGAGCTGAGAGTGCTACATCTTGCAGGCAACAGGAAGTCAATTGACTGTCACACTGAAGGAAGCTGGAGAAAAAGAGACCTCAAAGCCCGCCCCCACAATGACACACTTCCTCCAACAAGGCCACACCTCCCAATAGTGCCTTTGGGGGCCATTTTCTTTCAAACCATCACACAGAGGGAGACAGGAAAGAGAAAGCCAAGTGTAGACGGAGTTTTCCTGTTCCACAGCTGCTCTCAAATAAACACACTGAGGCTTATATTAATTATTAATGCTCAACCAATAGCTCAGGTTTGTTACTATATAGCTCTTACAACTTACCCCTTTTCTACATATCTATGTGCTGCCCTGAGGCTCATGGCTTTTACCTCTAACCCATTTTGTATCCAACTCATTATCCGTCTGTCTGGCAACTCCTCTGACTCCACCTTTCCTCATTCCATCATTCTCAGCTTAGCTTTCCCACCTAATTTTATCCTGTTCAGCAATTGGCCAGTCATCTTGTTTATTAAACCAATCACAGTGACATATATTCACACAGAAGGATTATTACACAGCAGCCAAGCTATACTGAAATTGTCACTTGTCTTTGGACATTGGATCTACCAGAGTTTCCTTCTTGACCTGGGCCTCACTATGTGGTCCAAGCAAGTACCATCCTCCTGTCTCAGTTTCCCAAGTGCTCGGATTACAGGAGTGAGCCACCACTGAAGCTCAAGGGAACTTCATTTATTTATTTATTGAGTCAGGCTTTCCTTACATAGCCCTGACTGTCTTGGAACTCTCTATGTAGACCAGTCTGGCTTTGAACTCATAGAGATCTATGTGCCTCTGCCTCCCAAGGCATGTGCCACCGGACCCAGCATGCACAGGGTAATCTTTAAGATGAGGACCTTGCTTTTAAAGTTTGTTGAAATAGATTAGACCTAACCACTTCACCACTGAGAGGTGGGCCAGGGCCTCTCTGAAGGTTAGGAAAGAGATCATAATTCAGAAGACAAGCTAAGGAAGGCCGCTCTTTGCTAGCGTCTTTGCATATCCACAGTTCTTAGCTCTGTCTCACTCCTACCTGCTTTGCAAGCTCAACTTCTACTGACTTGTGTTAAGACAAAGTCTTGAAAACAGCTCTGTTCTCCTGGCTTAACTGACTAGTAAAAATGTCTGTTAAATGTGTTACAGTAAAGAATGGAATCCATACCCTTGCCTCCTCCCTAATAAATCCAGCTGGGCTAAAGGAGTGAGTCCCAGGAAGGCAGATTCACCTCCATAATATACTTTCCTTCTCCCAAATTCACATCTCCTAGAGCAGTCCCTAGGAGCACTATTGTCTGGGCCTGCCCGCTCTGAGTCTTGACTCGAGACAATATTCCTCTTTTCTTCTCTTCTGATATGCTTTATTAAACCCTCTGATGCTTTGGGCTTCCTTACTCCTTTTTTTGTTTTCCTTGGAGATCTGGTCAGAAACATTGCTGTGCTGTTTCATTGTTCTCTTTTAAATCCAAGGAACTGTCAGCATTCTACATGAACAGAACCTCTTAGATTTGGGCACGGCAGGCTCCTGCTGGACAGCACGGACACACCTTGGCTATTGTGAATACAGTTGCAATGAGGAGGAAGTGCTGACTTTGTTTTCCTTGGATATCTACTCAGAGCATTGCTGCACTGTTCAGTTGTTCTCTCTTCAATCTGAAGAACTGTCACCAGTTTTGCACAGTGACAATTCTGATTTAGTATTCCTCCTAACAGCTAACAATGAGATAGAAATGAGAAATGTAACTTTCTGCTTCACTTCTATCTTAGTTAGGGTTTTTTTTGCTGTGAAGAGACACCATGACCATGGCAACTCTTATAAAGTAAGAAATTTACTTGGGGTGGCCTACAGATCAGAGGTTTAGTCCATTATCATCATGATGGGACATGGTGGCTGAAACAGGCAGACATGGTGCTGGAGAGGAGCTGAGAGTCCTACATCTTGCCCAGGCCACAGAAAGTGAATTGTGTCACTGGGCATAGCTTAAACATAGGAAACCCAAAGCCCACCCACACAGTGACACACTTCCTCCAACAGGCCATACCTACTCCAACAAACCACACCATTTTCTTTCAAACCATCTCACCTCCCCGAAATATTTTTAAACTCTTTTTTAAATTTGTTTATTATGAATACAGTATTCTGCCTGCCTTATGCCCGCAGGCCAGAAGAGGGCACTCCTTACAGATGGTTGTGAGCCACCATGTGGTTGCTGGGAATTGAACTCAGGATGTCTGGAAGAGCAGTCAGTGCTCTTACCTGCTGAGCCAATTCTCCAGTCCCCATTCTTATAGTCTGAGAATATATTATTCAGACTCCAACAGCATCAACTACAATGAGGCCTATAGAATCCAAATATACTCTTAATCAAAAAAGGAGAGAGAGAGAGAGAGAGAGAGAGAGAGAGAGAGAGAGAGAGCTTGATCTTGTTCAAATGACTGTTTTCATAGCTGAAAGAGAAAAACAAAACAGATTGAGGAGAAAGTTATTAAACAGCCAGAGAACCTCGGCCAATGCTAGCAATTGACTCAGAGGTCATCAGGATGCCCAGGGTACTCCTTGGGAACCAGAGCTGGTCCTGTGTGTTCCCCATTAAGGCTGATACTTGGTTCCCTTGGAGGCTAAGTCCAGGGCTAAGTACGGAGAAGACCATTAGTGGTGCAAATGGAGTGAGCATCACTGCTTCCCACACTCCCGGAAGAAATGAGAGAGCTGTTCAAAGAGCAACCAGGAGCTGGGAGAGGTAGGCAGACTGCCTGCTCCTGCGAGGAACTTTCAATTCAGGCCTGCATCCAGACACTTGCCCTCCAGGGTCTGTCCAACAGTATTTCTACTATGAACACCTGGCTGAGTCTCCTTTCCCGGGGCCTCGATATCTTTGTAAAATGAAGAGTGTGTGACTATTCCTCTCACTACACTTGGGGAAATATGGGGTATATTCACAGGGGAAAAATTGATGAGGATGACCTGCCACTCTTTAATTAGGATTTTCTGTGCGCAGTTGGACCTATTCATTTCCCAGAAGTTCAAAGGTACATTCACACGGACTCCCTGAGGATTACAAGGATCCTTGGGTGGCTGATGGCTTTAAGGGTTGCCTGCTGCAAACCTGCCATCTGGTGGACGTGTTGAAAGTTGCCGGCCTGAAATCTTGCAAGCCCCTTTTATCAACATCTCAAACTTTGAAGACCTTGTGAAAAGGATCTTGAGTCTCAGTGGATCTGAAGCAGGTGGGATCCAAGGTTCTACAACTCTAGTAAGTGTCCATTTGGTGCCCATCCTGCTCTACCTGCAGCACTCAAAGGGTAGTGGACAGAGGCAGGGAAGACACTCCAAGGTGGAAGTTTCCTGCCATGAGCCAAATCCCAATGCTTTTGAATCTAGATTTTGCAGTGTTTTGGGGTCTCCTTGGGTTCTTTACTTACATTAGAAAAGATCCAAGCATCTGCCATCTCTCTGCATCACCATACTGTGCAGAGTCTGGTGTCCACACTGCCACACAATACCTCTCTCTAGGCTGTTTTTTTTTGTTATGTTTTGTTTTTTCTCCCTTATATCATGTTGTCCAGTATCTCCCCCTGCTAGGTCAATGAAATGAATGGGTTTTGTTCGTTCTTGGGGGTGGGTAGATCCTGCCTCAAAGAAAGTGTTTGGTTTTTCTCTTACATGTATTAGAACACTAACAGTACACCACATGCTTTCTGAGAGCAAAAGAAGGTTTTGTTGTTGATGTTGTTGTTTGTATGTGTTTTGGTTTGGTTTATGGGTTTTTGATACAGGGACTCATATAGATCTAGGTTGCCTTCAAACTTACTATGTAGCTGAGGATGGCCTTAAACTACTGATCCCCCTCACAAATGAGCCAGTCCTGAGCCGTTACCCTGTGCTGCTTTGCATTGTATGGACCACACAAGCTCTAATAGTCAGTCTTGTGACCTCCCTACTCCTGACTCCTGACCCAGCTTTGCTGCTCTCCCCGCCCCCACCTCCACCGCTGGCAGTGTGTAGTGTGTGTCCTCTTCTTGGGAAATTAAGTAATAAGAAGCATCTTTCTGTCTGGAGAGATGGCTCAGAGGTTAACAGCACTGGCTGCTCTTCCAGAGATCCTGAGTTCAATTCCCAGTACCCCTATGGTGGCTCACAAGCAACTATAGTAAGATCTGATGCCTTCTTCTGCCATGCAGGTGTACATGCAGAACACTCATACAGAAAATATAAATAAAAAAATTTAAAGTGTCTTTCAATAGCATTGGGATCCATGTTTTATCACCCAGGCACTTCTGCAAATTGAAATACCCAGGTACGCCGACAGGAGTACTCACCCAACTGAGATGACCATGCATGTCCTCACACGTACTCATGAACAAAGGCACAGAGAATCTTTAGTCATAACAGCCATAGCTGAAAATAACCAATGCCCATAGGTATGGCAAAAGAAACAGGGCACAGTTGTGCAGTCTGTACCCCTAGGAGTCTGGGAGGCTGAGTTAAGATGGGAGAACCATGAGTTTGAAGCCCGCCTGAACTGGTATGAGATTCTATCTCAAAAAACCCAACTGGTGAGATGGCTCAGTGGGCAGACACTTGCTACCAAGCTTGACAACCTGAGTTCAATCCCTGGACCCACACAGGAGAAAGGGAAAAACAATGCTCCCTCTCTCTCTTACACACACACACACACACACACACACACACACACACACACAGATTTTTTTAAGTTGGATTATCCATGCAGTAGAATTCTACTTAGCAAAACAACTGACAAAACTATCAAAACAGGCTATAAAATGAGATTCTTGGGCTGGAGAGATGGCTCAAAGGTTAAGAGAACCGACTGCTCTTCCAGAGATCCTGAGTTCAATTCCCAGCAACCACATGGTGGCTCACAACCATCCATTATGAGATCTGGTGCTCTCTTCTGGTGTGCAGATATACATGGAAGCAGAATGCTGTATACATAATAAATAAATAAAATCTTTAAAAAATGAAATTCTCTCAAAAATATTATACTAAGTGAAAGAAGCCAGACACATAAAAAAGTGAACAGTGTGTGCCTGGAATCCTAGGGAAGTCAAAACCAAGGCACAGCAGCAGGAAGTACAAACACTGTTGTCTGGAGCCATGGCTGACTGATTGCAAGAACATAAGGAAGCTTCAGGAGAAGCAGGAGTGCTTCATGTCTTGGTTTTGTATACTTATTTCTTAATCTTAGAATGGTCTACTTAGCCAGGTGGTGGTGTCCATGCTTTTAATCCTAGCAATTAGGAGGCAAAGGCAGACAGATCTCTGTGAGTTTGAGGCCAGCCTGGTCTACAAAGTGAGTTCTAGGGCAACTAAGGCCACACAGAAAAACCCTGTCTTGAAAAATCAAAGACCAAAATCAAAACAAAAAACAAACACAAAAAGGTGCTGTACAACGATCTACTTATTTTTTAAATGTATATAGAAGGCTGTAGAGATGGCTCAGTAGTTAAGAGCACTTGTTGCTCTTATAGAGGACCAAGGTTAGATGACAGTATCCACAGGGATGCTCACAATAGTCCATAACTCCAGTTCCAGGAGATTCGGTGCCCTCTTCTGACTTCTGCAGGCATCAGGCATGCACATGGTACACATACATACACAAAACAAAACATTCACACACAAAATCAATAAATCTAAAAATATCTTCAAAAAATGTGCATGGTGCTTGCATGCATGTCTGTGCACCACATGTATGCCTAGTGCTCTCAGAGACCAGTAGATTTAGGGGGCAGATCCCCTGGAACTGGAATTACAGAAGTTGTGAGCTGCCATGTAGGTGCTGAGAACTGAATCTGGGTCCTCTGGAAGATCAGCCAGTGTTCTTAATCTCTGAGCCATCTCTCCAGAATGCTCTTTTTTCATGCAAATTATATCTAAAAGAGTTGATTTACAAATAAAATAATCAACTTCATTTTTCAATTCTAATTTCTTTTCTAACTGGTTATGAGCAATTGTGGCAGGGTCTTCGAGATCACAAGCTAGACTCAAATTCATTATGTAACCAAGAATGTCCCTTGAACTTCTGAGGGGGAGCTCTCGACCAAGCCAGCCAATCCCCAGTCCCTATACAATCTTTTTATTAGTTAATTATCCTGACTGTACCCTAATTCTTATCCCAAGTACTTCTAGAATACAGCCAAATGCAAATAGATACAAAACATAGCCAAGCACTGTGTCAATAACTCTTTCCGCCAGCCTCCCAAGCCCATAGGGCCCCCAAACAGCACACAGAGTCTTATGTTAGTTACAATGCTGCTGGCCAATGACTAGAATTTCCTATATGCTATCTCTGTCTTAACTATCAACCATAACTATTAATCTATATACTTTATAAGGACTTATCTTATCAAGGACACCGGACATGTGCATCCTTTCTTCCTGGGATCAAATGTCGATCCCTCCTTTTTACTACATTTCCCAGAATCCTCCTTCTCTCCTAGTCCTGCCTAACTTGCTTCCCTATTGGCCAACACTGTTTTATTTATCAACCAATAAGACAAACATATACACAGAAGGACTTCCCCCCTCATCTCCTCTTTTCTGTCTAAATAACAAGAAGGGTTTTAACATTAACATAGTAAATACATAACAAAACAGTTATCAAGTAAGAATTATAGCTACAATATTTAGTTCATTAACATTTATCAAGATTTTAAAGAAAATATGCTATCGTCTATCCTATCTTTGTGAGTCTAAGGTCTTATATGTAACCTTTCTTTTATAATAACTAAAGAAAACTATAACCATAACTATCTGTCTTCAACTCCATCAAAGACCACAGAAGGGTAATATAAAAACTCGAGAACTGACAGAGACATCTCACTGCCTGGACAGTCACCCAAAGTTCCTCTGTAACATTGGGGCATCCATCTTCAGCCCATAGGCCACAGTGTGTCTAGCAGACTTCTCCATGAAGCAGGAACCCTTCAGGACTGTCCTGTTTTGCAAGTTCACTTTCCAGTGGGTCCTGTACATCCAGTTTATCAAACAGTCCAGGCAAGAGCAGTTTCTTGCCCAAATGGCTAATCTTGCCATGTTGAAGGTAATCTCCATATTGAGTTTCTTTGATGCCCATCTTCCTCTCAGACATAATTGGTGTGCCAGGAGCAGTTGTGTCTCACTGCCATGAAAAACCCTAAAACATTTAAATGCCATATATTCTGTAGGTCTTTGAAAGATTTGAAGAATATCTATCCATCTCAAATAAATCTCTGTATATCTAGAAAACCTAACTAACCTAACTATAAGTTTTGACTATTATACCTGACTATATACAATTTGTATTTAATTATGCCTTACATTTTAAAAGATCTGTATAAACACAATACCTAAACAAGAGGAGAAATATACATATAACAAAATTGACCTTAAAGTTGTGTCAATAAATGAAAATCCATACCAATGCAAAGTATTCATTTTTATATCCTATTCCCCTTTTTTTTTCCTTTAAAAAGAGATTGACTGTAATCATTACCATTTATAACCAACCCCATTTAAATGAAAACAAACATTTATAAACAATATTTGGGAATTTGGGCATCGTTCATTCCAAACTGCTTCCTGCTGTTTGGGGGCAATGTCCATACAATGGGAATCATGATAAAACACAGAAACCTGGCCAGGTCCTTGTTTTTGTAGTCTGTAAGGCCGTATTGTTTCAGCTATTTTAGATGTTGGTTCACCTGGGACACTGCTTCAGGGGGTCTTGCTTCATCAAACCATATTAGTCTGGAAGGAATCCATAGCTTTACGTTTTCTATGGAAACATAAGCAAAAAATCTTTTCCTAAGTAACCTGTCTTTATATTTAAATTTAGAAGTCAAAGCATTTTTAAAATATATAAGTTGGATTAATTTAGCGCATTGATAATCAAATGTCTGTTAGCAGTTGTTGCTCTCCCCCAGCAATTCAAAGACAACACAAATAGCACACAGTATCCAGACACTCTGTGTATCCATATTTACATGGCTTTTTCACTACTCTATTTCTTTTACTTTTATGTTTTCCTTTTATGAGACAGGGTTTCTCTGTGTAACTTTGGCTGCCCTTGAACTCTTTCTGTATATCAGGCTGGCCTTGAAATCACAGAGATCTGCCTGCCTCTGCCTCTTGAGTGCTGGCATCAAAGGCCTGAGTCACCACACCCAGCTACTCTATTTCTTTTTATTTTTTTCTTTATTTTATTTTTATTTTTTATTTTTTGTTTTTTTCAAGACAGGGTTTCACTGTGGCTTTGGAGCCTATCCTGGTACTCGCTCTTGTAGGCCAGGCTGACCTTGAACTCACAGAGATCCGCCTGCCTCTGCCTCCCGAGTGCTGGGATTAAAGGCATGTGCCCCCAACGCCCAGCTTCTTTTTCTTTTTTTAACACTTTATCCTGTTTCTTTTTCTCTCACAAGCCTATGTATATTTTTAAACACATTGCAAACCTTTAGAGGTTTTACTTTTTCCCTCTGAATCTGTCTTTACTGTATATCTTTATCTTTTTCTGGCCACCAGCCTTTTATCTCCTAAACAATGTTGCTAAAATTAAAGCAGCAGCCATTTTAGCCACTCTCTTTCCAAGATGGCAGGGGTACATTTACCGCCAGCACTGAGAGCTATGCTCACTGCCTTGGTCTACACTGCCATCAAGGAGCATGTTGCCGGCTTGGAGATGTGGTCACTGCCACTGCCAGCTGCTCATACACACCATTCAATTGTTAGCAGGCCCTCTTAAAAGGGAGCAGCTCGAGTCTCTACTTGTCTCTAGCGAAACAGAGACCATCCGAGAAAATGTTGCTACCAAGAAGTCGTGCTTGTCTCTGTTCTTTTGCTTCTAAAATCTCTTTTTAAGTTTTTGTGAAGTTTTTATGTGGAAGTTTGTAAAACCACATGGGCACCATTTGTAACGATTACTCTTTCCGCCAGCCACCTGAGTCCTGCCGCCACGTTAGGGCCCAAAATAACACACAGAGTCTTATGTTAGTTTCAATGCTGCTGACCGATGACTAGGATTTCTTATATGCTAGCTCTGTCTTAAGTATCAACCATAACCACTAATCTATATATTTTATAAGGACTTATCTTATTGAGGACGCCGGACATGTTCGTCCTTTCTTCCCGGGATCACATGGCAACCCCTCCTTTTTACTACATTTCCCAGAATCCTCCTTCTCTCCTAGTCCTGCCTAACTTGCTTCCCTATTGGCCAACACTGCTTTATTTATCAACCAATAAGACAAACACATACGCAGAAGGACTTCCCCCATCAAAGCACAAAGTAAGAGACATAATATAGCAGAGAAAGAAGCACATGACAACTGTTGCAGAAAACACATTCCTTGCATGCTGTCTTGGTTAAGGGTTTCTATTGCTGTAATAAACACCATGACCAAAAGCAACTTGGAAAGGAAAGGGTTTATTTCATAGTTCTACATAACAGTTCATCACAAAAATTAGTGAAGGCAGGAGCTCAAACAGGGCAGGAACCTGGAGGCAGGAGCTGATGCAGAGACCATTGAGGAGCTTGCTCCTCATGGCTTGCTCAGCCTGCTTTCTTGTAGAACCAAGGACTACCAGCCCAGGGATGGCACCACTCACAATGGGCTGGGCCCTCCCCCACCAATCACTAATTAAGAAAATATCTTATAGCTGGAGCTTATGGGGGCATTTCTCAATTGAGGTTCCCTCTTCTCAGGTACCTCTAGCTTCTGCCCAGTTGATATAAGACTAACCAGCACACATACCCAGAAATTAGTCAGGAAGCTGTTATCATTAACAGCTTAGAAAAGTTTAGAAAAGTCAGGAGATGGAAGTAACTTCCCCAAAACCATCTGCTTGTGCATGGACCTACACAGGGCATGAGACATCAAACCAAGAAAAAAACCTGAATCTGGGGGAGGGGCTGATTAAGATTGTATCTAATCACTAAGGAGCCTGAATCAGGGAGGATACACTGAGTTCGGGCCAGCCTGGGCTATGGTGAGGCCAGCCTGAGCTAGACCCTGTCACAGAGTATAATGTAAGGTGAGTACGTGTGATCTCGGCATGAAGGAAGTGGAGGCAGAGGATCAGGTGTTAAGACCAGCCTCAACTAACTTTCAAGGTTGAGGCTTGGGTGGTATGAGATTCTCTTCCCTAAAATCTCCAAAACCTCCCCAGAAAAAGGAAGGCAGAGAGATTGGCCAGAGATTTGGGAGGATGAATCTCAGTAAAAAATGACTCTAATCCCTAAGATGCAGACTCATAAATGTAATAAACCAAAGAATTTCTTTTTTGAAAGAATTTTTAGGGGCTAGAGAGATGACTCAGGGACTAAGAACACTGGCCACCCTTCCAGAGTACTGGGCTTCAGTTCCCAGCACCCACATGGCAGCTCACAACTGTCTATAACTCCTGTCCCAGGAGATTGCATTTCCTCTCTGGCCTCCTCATCACTATATGTATGTCTGTGCACATGAGTACAGGTACCCACAGAGGTCAGAAGAGGGCAACATATCCTCTGGAGCTAGTGTTACAGGCAGTTGTAAGCCACCAAGCTGGTGCTGAAAACCAAATTTGGGTCTTCTGCAAGAGCAGTGACTTAGTTAGGATTACCATTGCTATGGTGAAACCGCATGACCAAAAGCAACTTGGGGAAGAAAAGGTTTGTTTGCTGACGTATCCTCAATCACCATCCATGGAGAGAGGCCGAGTCAGGAACTCAAATTGTGCGGGAACCTGAAGGCAGGAGCTGGTGCAGAGGCCACAAAGGAGTGCTACTTACTGGTTTGTTCCTTCTGGTTTCTTATTTTAGGGGCTGGAGAGATAGCACCCAGGATCTCCAGCCCCAGGGTGGCATCACCCACAATGGGCTAGGCCTTCCCCCATCAGTCACTAATTTTAAAAAAGCCCTAAAAGCTTGCCTACCATCTGATTTTATGGAGGCGTTTTCCCAACCAAGACTCCCTCCTCTCAGATGACTCCAGCTTTTGTCAAGTTGACATAAAAACCAGTCCACAAGAGGAGAAATCCCTCTTAACCACTGAGCTATCTTTCCAGACCCCAGAGAATCTTTTAACTGTTCATATCCTAGGCTCTACCCCTCAAAGATGTGAATTCCATGATTTGGGGAAAGAATGAGAAGAAATCTGGCCTGATAAACATGTCCTGGATAATTTATTTTTGTAGATCTGGGAGTGGAACCCAGGCCTCATACACACACTATTGTTAACTACATCCCAGTCCTAGACTTTTTTTAAATCCTTTCTGGGACTACTGAGCCACAGTAACCAGTGAGGATAGGGAAGAATAAAGGTCTTTGGAAGGTTAACTATGAAATTCTTCCCACCAGATTTGAATTTATTTACAAAGTAACAGTTACTGGATAACTAGTGTTTAAAAGTTTGTAAAATCCCTCTGGGTTTGGTGGCTCAGCACCAAGGACGTGGAGGCAGGAGGGTCAGGAATTCAAGGTCATCCTTAGTTTCTTAGTGAGTTTGAGAGCAGCCTGGGCTATGTGAGATATTGTCAGGGAAAAAGAAAGAAAGAAAAAAAAGTTTTGTAAAATCAGTGGTATCAATACCAGAAATAAACTAAAAAATGTAATGATGTAATATACATGACAGATCAAAATTAATAGCATAAAAACGAATACTTCTTAGTATAGCAAAACAGCAATGGTATTCAATTGGATGGTTTGTCTTTAAACTGTTCATCACATCATAAAATTCAAGTGGATTACAGCAGAACATAAACATTTCATGATTACAAAAACTCAAAAAGATCAGAAAGACATATTTGTGCCAGCTGTGGAAGACAGTGTGGCTCCCTCTTGGGATGGAGAGAGGATCTCCAAGGTAAACAGGTAGGGTAAGCAGGTTGTTAGGTAACAAGAGTGAAATTTCTACCTGAGAGATGTTTGTAAGGTCCCACTTGTGTCTGACTTCTTAAATATTACTTTATTTACTTACTTATTTATTGGACAGGGTCACTGTGTAGCCTTAGCTGGCTTAGAACATGCTGCCAGCAATACTATCCCTCCACTCACAGAGGTCCAACTGACTCTGACTCCTGAGTGCTGGGACTAAAGGTGTGTGCCACTACTACTGACCTAACTAGCCTTTAAACACCAGTGACTGAAAGAATAGTCATTTTCTGAATAAATTCAAATCTGATAGGAAGAATCTAATGCTATCTTCAAAACGTCCTGTTCAACTACTCTTCACTAGCAATGTATACAGCTCAGTAGTCTTTGGGACAATTTAAAATACTAAATGACTAGCACTGGGGATGTGATAGAGTGCTTGTCTAGCATTCATTTACTTAGAAATATTATGACACATAGAGACATATTCTCCAAAGGATATTTAATATGTATTAAGACAGTGGACACATGTAAATACCTTATGTTTCAGGTTTTTTATTTGCTTGTTTGTTTTTCGAGACAGGGTTTCTCTGTGGCTTTGGAGGCTGTCCTGGAACTAGCTCTTGTAGACCAGGCTGGTCTCGAACTCACAGAAATTCGCCTGCCTCTGCCTCCCGAGTGCTGGGATTAAAAGCATGCGCCGCCAACGCCCGGCATGTTTCAGTTTTTTAAATACTGAGGACCACCATCCCATGAGGAATCGTGTTATCAAACTGGTTCATGTTGTAGGGACCTTGGAATAAATCTTTCCCTGTCATCTCTGGGCATTTACTTTATTTTTCTGGATCTTTGATTGGGAAAGCCAAACCTAAGCATATCACTCATATACAAATTCCTCAAGGGAGCACACCTGTGCACTGCTGTCAGTTACATGCTGGGAAGGCTGGGGTTGTCACTATAACAAGGGAGCAGTAACTGCTTGTTTTATGGGTGGCATCAGGATAAGCCCTATCTTAGGGTTCTGTTGGTGAGACAAAACACCATGACCAACAGCAACTTTGGGAGGAAAGGATTTATTAGGCTTACACTTCCACATCACTGTTCATCACTGAAGTCAGGACAGGAACTCAAACAGGACAGGAATCTGGAGGCAGGAGCTGCTGCAGAGGCCACAGAGGAATGCTGCTTACTGGCTTGCTCCTCGTAGCTTGCTCAGACTGCTTCTTATTGTACCCAGGACCACCAGCACCAGTCAGCACCACCCACAATGGGCTGGACCCTCACACATCAATCACCAATTAAGAAAACGCCTTACTGGCTTGCCTACAGCCAGATCTAATGGAGGCATTTTCTCATCTGAGGCTCCCTCCTCTAAGTTTTAATTCCCACCTCTCTGGCTTTACATATCTAATAAAGAATTTGGTAGTTATCATATATTAGCATATCTTAACAACTTTTTGTTTAACTGACTTTTTTATTCATAGGAAAGCTTTAGAGAAGTTTTGCTTTCACAGTAAAATTGGGCAGAAGGGACAGAGATTCCCCATACATATGATGCTCCCCACAATCAACATCCTGTTCCAGAATGGCACATCCATTACTCCAGTACAGCTGACAGTCTACACTGGCACATCCTTAACAGTTCATAGTTCACAAAAGGGCCCATTCTTGGTGTCATACATTCTGAGGGCTTCTGCAAGGGTATAATGTCTTGAACACTCGACTACATTATGGAAAAGTTCTACCACTCTAAACATCCTCTATGTGGTGCCTATTTCTCCCTTCTTTCCCCAACCATGGAAACTACTAATCTTTTTAGTGTCTATGAAGTTTACCTTATAAAGAATGTCAGATAATCAGAGTCATACAATGTGTGTCCCTTTCAGACCAGCTTCTTACATTAGCACTGTACAACTGTATTTTTTTTTCATGGCTTGATAGCTCATTCCTTTTTGGTGTTGTATTAATATTCCCTACCCTAGGTCAACCACACTTTATTCATATGTTTACCTATCAAATGACATCTTTTTGGTTCCAAGTTTTGAAGTTATAAATAAACTTCTCTGCTATAAGCCTCTCTGCATATGTTGGGATTTGTGTACACATACATTTTTTATAAATCAATCTTTGCTGCTGTTCTTGAAATAGGGTCTCACTCTAGTCCAGGCTGACCTACAACTTACTCTGTAGCCCAGGGTGTCCTCAAACTCATGGTACTCCTCCTGCCTCAACTTCTCAAATTTTGGAGTTATGGGTATGAATCCATCTTGCAACAAAAATTTCACAGTGCTTTTCTACCCCATGCTGTCTTAATTTAACAGTTGTTGAGGTTGCAAAATGAGTTATTGAAAACAAAGCATGACCCTTTGCAAACTATTCCTGTGTGTGAGTTGAATCAACCAAAACAAAACCAAAACACAGGAACAAAATATTGGAAGTTCAACCTGTATGGCTGCTTTTGTCATCTGTAATTCCGAATGTCAAGTTTTCCCATTCATCCAAACCTTACTTGTTGCCTTGGAATTCTCCCTTTTTGTCTTTGAACTGTTTGAACTTCTAAATTTTGTTTTTATTTTATTTTGCATGTATGGATGTTTTGCCTGCATGTATGTCTGTGCACCACATGTGGGCTTAGTGCTGGAGGAGGCCAGAAAAGGGGATCAGATCCTCTGGAACTGGAATTACAGATGGTTGTGAACCACTATGTGGAGGGATGCTTGGAATTGAACTGTGGTCCTCTGGAAGAGCAGCCAGTGCTCTTAACCTCTAATCCATCTCTCCACCCCCAAGTTTGACATTATACCATAAATCCAGCCTGGCATGGTGGCACATGCCTGGACTCTCAGTACTCAGTAAGCGGAAGGATCAAGTTCTAGGCCAGCCTGGGCTTCCCAGTGAGATCCTGTCTCAGATTCTCACCTGTCTGTGGATTCTATTGCTAAAAAATAAACTAAGTTTTTTGTTTTTTTGTTTTGTTTTGTTTTTTGTTTTGTGCTTGAGATGGAACCTAGGGTTGCATGCTAGGTAAATTCTCTAATACTGAGCTACTTACTCAGCCCTAAAATAAAAGTTGTTTAAAAATGTTTTTAAAGGTCAGGTGTGGTGGTGCACACTTTTAATCCCAGTACTCCGAAGGCAGAGGTAGGCTAATCTCTGTGAGTCTGAGACCAGCCTGATCTACATAGTGAGTTCCAGGACAGCCAGGACCACATAGTGAGACCCTATCTCAAAAAACAAAAACAAAAACAAAAACCACTACCAACAACATGTTTTTAACTATGTGTATGTGTGTATGGAGGGAGGTGGAGTAGTGTGCAGTGAGGGCAGATGCCAGGAGGTGCCAGAAGAGGGCGTCAGATTCCCTGGAGCTGGAGTTACAGGCAGTTGTAAGAGGCCTGACGAGTGCCAGACCCAAACTTGGGTTCTCTCCAAGATCAGTGTACACTCTTAACCACTGAGCCCTTTCCCCAGCCCCTGAAGTAAGTCTGAAGGTTATAGAAATGAATAAGCAAAGGAGTAGAAGACAGGGAGAGTCCAGGTGTGCATGCTCATGTCTCTGGAGTTCTTTGGAGACTGACAGAATAGTGTGCAGGCATCTCACGTTGAGGGCATCTCAGGTCGGAGAGTGAATTTTATAACATGTTAGTGTTGGATGCTGTGGGGAAAGCCTTTTCTTGTCTGAGAGTTCACTAGAAGAGTCAACAGGCCTCAGTTATGCTGGTTCTTCTCCAAGGCAACAAGCAGGCTTTGTCCTGCAAGGCCACACTCCCAGTTATTAAACTAACAGTAAGCATGATGCCTGGCTGGAGAGCTGCTTCCTAGCAACAAGTTTTAGATGGTATGCTCTGATCTTTAATGGATAAACACTTACCTCTGCACATCCCGTTCCCGATGATGGGTTAAAACTTAACCTCAGTTCAGGGAAATCTTAGTTAAAGTCAAGGCCATTCTCAAACATCTTCCCTAATTTTGAAAAAACAAAATTATAGAGCCAAAGCCAGCAGTTGGCCCTGGGAGAAGGCAGGACATCTGGTCCTCAGCTGTCCCTGTCAGCCCTTGTTGACACCTGCATTCTCATCTGGCTTCCAGTTGTTCAGGCCATGGACACAACAGCTCTAGGCTCCCCCTCCTTCTGAACTTGAGCTCTCTTCAGGATCTTGGCTTGCTAAACTTTTACGTTGCTGTTAGTGAGGGGCATAGAAAACACCTGTCTGCTCTTCTGTGGGGAACAAGGAAAGACACACATGGCTCCTGTTCAATGCCCTCAGGTGCTGTGTGTAGAGAAATTTCCTAAGATCTGTCACTTCCTTGAGTTCCATATGGGAAATGAGGCCCAGATCTCCTTCCTAGGGTGTCTGTGACCCACCTGGTGCATCCCTCACAAGCAAGCCCCTTTTCTTCTCTGCACTACGCCCACACTAGAGCAATCACATCATTGGAGACCGATGAAGCCATAAAGGGCTGTGTCTGACTGATCACAGCTTTCTTCCTCGCCATGTCTGTTGTTATGCACATAGGTCTTCTCCTTAGTCTGTAACAGTATAACATGATCCCGAAGAATTAAAATTGATCTAAGAAATCCTGAACTAGAAGGGAGGAAAGCTGAAGAAACAGCTACCCCCAGGGAAGATTTCTCACAGTTCTTGTAATTGTGTCACAGCTAAAACTAAATCTATATATGCACATCCCCTGGCTTTCGTTCCACCCTCTTTTTAAAATAACAGTGTGTGTGTGTGTGTGTGTGTGTGTGTGTGTGTGTGTGTGTGTGTCCGTCCATCCATGTATATGAGTCTCCCCATATATGCGAGTCTTCTATACACACACAAAGGCTGGAAGAGGGCACCAGGTGTTCTGCAAAAGGTAGAAAGGAGCTAAGACCTTTCTCTCTCTAGTTTTGGCCAAAACTAATCCATTTCCTTTCACCAAGAAGAGCAAGAACTGTGCAAAGAACACAAGTCAGAGTTGTGTGGAGAAATTAAGCAAAGGCATAGAGCAAGCTGTGTCTGGAGTGTGTGAGTGAATCCGAGGGACCAGGAGAAATGAGGCCAGAGAGGTAAGGAAGCCAAACTTAAAGAGATACTGTAATACATCAGATCCTGGTTTTCTGAGTGGGATGGGCAGGTTTTAGAAAGTTCTACAGAATAAAAACCAGGCTGCTTAAAAGGCTCACTATGATTGCTTTATTGAAAAGAGACCATACAGACTATTGGATCATATAAAAGTCAATTAGGAAGCTACCTCCACAGTCCAGGCAAGGCAGAATGATGGACTAGGGTGATGGCAGTGGGGTGGTTGAGTGGCTTCCATTTTTCTGAAATGCCAGCCATCTTCTGTGTGATTATTATCTTCTCATAAGTAGTCAGTCATTTTATCCTTATCCATCAGTTTGATTATGATGTCTAGGGTGAGATTTCTTTGAATTTGTTCATCTTAGGGTGCACTCAGCATTCTGTGTGCTTTCCACTGCATTTGGGAAGTTGTCAGGTACCAGTCTCTTGATCATCTTCTGCCCTCTAATTCTCTTCTCCCTCTAGGAATCCAGCTATGCCTATGTCAGACACTGAAGGACCCATTTACTTTCTTCCCATCTTCTCTCCCCCTCCTGTTCTTGGGACTGAATTGTTTTCATCTATCTGGCTTCAAGTTATTTTATCATTTCCAGTGTGTAGAATGTTTTAACATGAACTTTATTTGGTTCTATTTCTACAGTTTCCATTTTTCCTGCTGCAGTGACAAGCCATGTCCTAGGGGTGGGGACCAGGCTTTTATGGAGCTTGTCCTCAGTCTATTGTAAAGTAAAAATGTATGAGCCATGAAGAGATTAGAAAATGCAATCAATTATCAAGATGAAAAGCAGTCACTAGAAATCCTTGCCAGAATTACCCAGATGTTGGAATTAGCAGACTAGGGCTTTAAAGCACTTGTCATACATACATTTAATCATATAAAAGGAAAGTGTGGTGACATTGATGAAACAGATGGGTGATCTCAGTAGATCTTCAAGTAACTTAACTTTATGCCAGAAAAAAAAAGAGTAACACTCCTTACTATGAGGTCATGCACTCATGCACACACACACACACACACACACACACACACACACACACACACAAATTTAGCGCTCTAAACACAAAATTCATGTGCATTTCATACATTCAAAATCTGTCCAGCGTGTAAAGAAAAAGGAAGATATTACTCATAACTGGAAAAATCAATATAAATATATACAGAGGTGACAGAATTATCAAACAAGGACATTAAATAGCCGTTATAAAAATAATAAATGTTGTGAAGAATATAAAAGGGGGAGGCATGAACATTATGAGGAGGAGAATAGAGACATAGAAAGACACAAGGAGAACTATAATTGAAAAATATAAGGGACTGGGGCACGCTGGAAGCTAAGATAGTAGGATTTCAAGTTTGATGCCAGCGTGAGCTACATAGGGAGACTCTATCTCAAAAAAAAATGAAAAGGAGGGATAGAATCATAGGGAAAAATATTTGTGGGAGGAAGCTGGAGACATAGCTCAGTGGTACAGCACCTGCTTACCATGTGTGAGGCCCTGGTTCAATCCTAAAAAATAGGGGAGAGGGACTTAATGAGTTTTCTCTAACTAAAATACAGGGAGATGCCTCTTTGCCTCAATCAATTACTGGTGATTAAATCTTTTTAAAGTACCATATTGCTCTCCAGTCATCAACCATTTTAAGTGAAACATTACACCAGCATTGTAAGACAGAAATACAGTGTGAGCGCCACAGTGAACCACATAATATCTCCTAACAGCTACAGTTTAAAAGGTTAAAAGGAACAGTGGCAGATAAACATTATACATTTGTCAGAGCACACAGACTGCACGGTCCCAATAGTGAATGCTTTTGGTGTGTCAGTGCAGGCTTGTTCATTGCCACAGATGTAGAGGACATGGGTAGAGATGAGGCTCTGCGTGTGTACTTTCTGTACCTTCCATTTAACTTTGCTATGAGCCTAAAACTATCCTAAAAAGTAAAGCCTTAGTTGAAAGGGGAAGAGGGTGGGGTAGCAATGATGTAATACAGTGCTCATGTGTAAAAGCATCAAAAATGTTTTTAAAAGACAAGTCTATTGTTTTAAAGAAGTACAAAGCAGTCAGGGCAGGGTGGGAAATAAGTTCAGCCAGTTAGTCCCATGGCCCAAATTAAGATCTCTCAGTTCCAGAGTATTCACATTATTCACTGTGTCAAGTACTGTCTTAGACATTCTAAATACAATATGAGGCTGGGTGCCTGTAATTCAGCACTTGATCAGGAAATCAAGGCCAGCCTTGGCATTTGTAAGTTCAAGGTCAGTCTGAGCTATATGAGATCCTGTCTCCAAAATACAAATATAAATAAATAAACACGATATGTTCATTAATCTTATGAAGAAGGCGCGCGCGCGTGCTCGTGTGTCTGTGTGTGGCCTCAGAAGTAAATGTCCTCACCCATAGACACAGGTCTAGCTGGAGTAGTGTGCAATCTGGACTCAGGAGTGTGTCAAGATCTTGTTGTTTTCACTAGAGTCATTGCTAACATCTGACCATTAGCGGAAAGATAACTGCATTTAGTGCTCTGAACAGAGGAAACTGGAAATAAGCAATATTAACTTCTGAACAGCAACGTAACTCTAAAATGGATTCGCTATTTGTTCAAGGGCAGGACAGACAGGAAGAGGGGAGGAGCTACTACTACACAGTGAGTTAGCTTGGATTAGCAGACCCTCTGGAACATTCTCCACAGGAGATGTTAGAGTGGTGTGGGAAGACCCACCTCCAAATCCTCTCCAACAAGCCATGAATTTCAAGACTCTCCAAGCCTAGTCATACAAGTTGCTCTGCCCTTTTCTCTGGGTGGAATAGGCATTAACAGTGCGTGAATGGCAGTGAGGAGGCCACCCTGTGAGTTCTTAGCCTTTCAGCAGAGCCCTTTGACTTTGGGAGAAGTCAGATGACTCGCCTTCTTTAGGTCGAGGCAGCACTTGGACAGGATATTGAGTATCCAGGAGGACGCAGGTAGGGGGTTCATCCCCTGCGGTTCGGTTTTGACTTAGCCTTTGGACTTCAGACGGACCTGTAGAGCAGTCGCCTCTGAGCCCCGGGGCCCCCAGTTACCCTGGCAAGCGGCAGAGGCGCTCCAAAGGGGTCTCCAGCCTCTGACTTCCCGTTTAGAGAACGCTGCCCGGGAGCCCGAGGCCGAAGGCGACACACAGCTGGCCCATAACAAAGAGCCAGGGTCCAGGGCGCGCTGCCGCCCCCCGGGAGGTTTTGGAAACTCTGAGCGGCCAGGGCGGGGCTTCGGAGCGCCGCAGCCAATCACCAGAGGTCCAAGGAGCTGGGGGCGGGGTCTGGTGCCAGCGGTTGCTGCGGCCAGGCTGGGTCCGAGCATCCCGCTGCTTCGGACCCGCCCGGCCCGGACATGGCGAGCGTCCGGGCCTCCCCGCGAGGCGCACTGCTGCTGCTTCTGGCCGCGGCGAGGGTTGCGGAGGTGGCGGGGGGCCTGGCCCCGGGCAGCGCGGGTGAGTAGCCGCGGGAGCCACGGGCGGGGCGGTCCCGAGCGAGCGCCTCAGCGCTCCAAGATGGCGCGGGGCCGGGGGCGGGGTGCGCGCGACCCCAGACCCGTGGACGGCGTGGACCCTTGCGGGTCTGGAGCCCCGAGCGGGTGCGGGACCCGAAGGCTGCTCCCCTCGCTCCCCTTCTCTGTGCTGAAGATCTTCTGAACCCGGGGGTGGTGACTTGGGTTCGAGGCCTGGCTCTGTCACCTCCCAGATGGGGCCCCGTGCCCTGCCCGACCCTGGTGCCTGGCCCGGGTCCCTGTCAGAAAGCAGGGAGGTGCCTGGCTCCGGATATTCCCGCCGGGCGGACGGGATTCGTAGGTGCAGCCAGCCCTCTTACCGCTGCCTAGTCAGTTGTTGTCACTTTTAATTTGACTGACTTGGCCTGAGTGGCGGCGTGTGGGTGCACTGTCCTTCTGATCCCGGGCTGGTGGGACTGGGTGATCACAAACCGGTAAATGACCCCGGAGCCGGTCCACTTGAGGAGAGATGTGTTCTTGGGTTCTCTTAGAGCAGTGACATCAGAGATGGATAGGAAGCCTGACCGCTTAGGATTGTCCCGCACTTGCTCAGCTTTCGGACTTGACACTAACGTGTGCTTCCCGGGAGACCTCAGGGCTGAGAGGTAGCGTAAGACGGGAGCTCGAAGTAGTTCCAATTCAGGCAAACAGATTCAGAAGAGAGGTAGGTGCGAGCGGGGCTGCGTGTGCACAGAGGAGGGGTGACACATTCACCTAGGAGATGAGAAAGACCAAGGGTCGTCTACCTATACTAACCAAAAGATGACTGGCCTTTGTATGATGAGAGTAATGGAGGAGTGTGTTGCATACAGGGTGAGGCACCTAGGGAAAATAAATTCAGTCTCAATGGGGTTTTTAAGAAAGTCTATAATATTAAAATTATGGTTTTTGTGTTTTGTTTTAAAAGGCAGGCATTTGGAAGAAGGGAGGGATTTGTCAGGATTAGTTAACTGAGTTCTAAATTTAGCTATATACTAATAAGGAAACTAATAGAAAAGAAAGAATAACATGAATTCTTGACTAATTCAGCTTACCTTTCTGTATTCTAGTTAGTCCAAAGATAGGATCTGTAGAATACTAGTTGTCCTTTCTTATCTCCCACTATTGTAGAGTGGGGCCTTTAGGAATGCTTCCACAAGTTACTTAGCCTTGATCTTCTTTAGTTTAATATTCACATACATGTACACACTCACACACACACACACACACACACACACACACACACACACACACACACACACACGGTACCTTCTAGATCGGCGATTCTTTAACCTGTGGGACACATGGACCCTTTTACAGGGTCTCCTTAGTCCATTGGAAAACACAGAGATATTTACATTACAGTTCATAATGGTAGCACAATTATAATTATGAAGTAGCAATGAAATAATTTTATGGTTGGGGCACACCACCACATGAAGAACTGTATTAAAGGGTTGTAACATTAGGAAGGTTGAGAAGCTCTCTTGGAGATTTTACTGTGAGGATTAACTGAGGTATCCATGTACAGCGTTTAGCAAAGCAGACACCAAAATATTAGCTCTTAAATATATTTGGACAAGCCAGTTGTAGTGGTTTACACCTGTAATTCCTGGAAGGCTAAGGTAGGAGTATTGCCACAAGACCCAGGCCAGCCTGGCTCACAGAGTGATACCCTACCTCATGTATCCAAAAACAAAAAATGAAAAGGAGAAACAAACAAACAAACAATGTGTGAATGTGAATGAAACACATTGTAGCCCATCTTATAAATTCACAGTGAGAGGTCCAAGGAGTCCTTTGACAAAGATGCTTATTTTGAAGCTGAGCAGCTAGAACATGACTGCTGGATGTGAGTTTCTTTTGGGTTGATAGAAATGTTACATAACTGAATATGCTGAAAAGAACTGAATTAATGCACTTTAAAAGGGTGAACTTCACAAGATGTGACTTAAAGTTCAATAAAACAGCTAAGGAGAGAAAAAATTGTTTACTTTTTAACTTTGTTTTTTTAACACTTTGGAATACACTGGGCTAGTTATATCCAGTAGCCCTTCCATCTCTAAGATATCTGTGATTTCATATAGTTTGCATTGTTGGATAAAAAAAGTAATTCCAAGTTTGATCATAATTTGAGTCTCATACTAAATTCTGGGAAGCATATAGTGGGGTTTCTTATGTGAAGGGCATTGGATAATATAATGGACAAAAGCTTCCAGTGTGAATTTGTAGAAGGTCTGAAGCAGAAATTGAGAACACAATTATTAAATTGTGTTTCTGTGAAGGCCTGGTTTGTAGTCCTGTTCAAACGGTCTTGTTTCCCCTCTCATTATCCCCTCTGGTACAAAGCTTTCCAGGTCACTGACCCCTTCTTGCAGTGTCTGTCCTGACTATTCTGTTCTTGGAGGTGAAGGTAGGAGAGTGCTGCAGCTTTCTCAGTGATTATCTCATTGGAGAATGGGATAAGAGCTCATGCTGCAGGCTCCAGGTCTCTGTCTTATGACACCTTTGTGGCTCTCTTTCTATTTAAGATGTTTTTTAATAATACAAAAAGAGAGAAAGATGGGTAACATTAAGGGCCAAGTTTCAAAGAGTTGACATTTGAGGGATTATGTAATAGCCTAGAATCCAGAAAAAGAATGTCATGAATTTTAAGTTAGAAAAAGGAAACGCCTATCTGGAGGAAAGTAATAAAAAGCAGATTTTCTTTCCACTGACTATCTTGGCCCATGATGTAGAAAGAGTCAGGGCTAGTGGCAGACCAGATGTGACAATTCATCCTGGTACACTGTTGGAGTTCCTCTAGTCAGGGCTAGTGATAGACCAGATCAAACAGTTTATCCTGGTATACTGGGAGTTGGAGTCCCTGTTGTGCATCCATAGGTTTAAGCAGTCTTTCATTATTCCTACTTTTCACTGTTTAACTCTCTTAGAAGAAAGTGAGAAGATGTCAAGGAAATGAGTTTCTTTATTATAAATGTGACTTTTTAAAAGGCAAGATGGATTGGACTGAGGATTGTTTATTCAGGAAACACAGGGTGGTTACTGGATGTCAGGCCCTTGGTAGTCACAGAATTGATGACTTCAGCTTACATTCTGGAGGAGGAGAAATGGATCGGTAATAAACGGATCAAGTGATCTCTAGGTATAAATCTGGTATGAAGAAACTGAATCACATGGTAACAGAAGTATGTGAGGGAGAGTGTTTCTTTCTGTAGAGTTGACAAGAAAGCCTCTCAGAGAAGGTGAGCTGGGGTTCCATATGAAAGGTGGGCTGGGGTTCAGGAAGAACAGAACTGTGAGACATAAGGACCAGAAAGCTTCTCTGGTTCAAACATAGTGAGCCATAGTGTAGGCTAGAGCTAGGTGGTGCCTAGCTTTGCTGGAACCATCTGATTTTATTCTGTGTGTGACTGGAAATCAAGAATTTTACATGAGGGAGATTTGGCTTGATTTATATTTTAACCACTGAGCCATCTCTCCAACCCCATTGATTTATATATTTCAAATCACTCTTGCTAAAACCTGAAATAAAATTAAAATAAAGCAGTCATTATATATAAAAGAGTAAAGGGTAACTAGAAATCCATTACAGTGTTTCAAACAGAAGCCAGGCCTGGGTGACCCACACCTCTAATACCAGCACTAGGAAGGCAGAGGCAGAGGCAGAGGCAGATGGATCTCTGTGAGTTCGAGGCCATCCTGGTCTACACAGTGAGTTCCAGGACAGCCAGGGCTGCAGAACGAGACCATTTCTCAAAAACAAAACAACACAACCACAACAATAGAACCCCATTTTTGTTTGTTTGTTTGTTTGAGTTCTCTGTCTGCCTGTATGGCTGCATGCCGGAAGAGGGCATCAGATCCCATTATATAGGATTGTGAGCCGCCATGTAGTTGCTGGGAATTGAACTCAGGATCTCTGGAAGAGCAGCCAGTACTCTTAACTGCTGAGCCATCTCTCCAGCCCTGAACCCCAATATTTCAAACAAGAGAATGGTGACTTGGGAAAGTAGTTGTGAAAGTAGAAGGGAGTCGAGATACCTTGTTGATGGATTGATATTGGAAATGATGGAAGGAAGAATTATGGGTTATTGCTTGTTTTTTTTTTTTTTTTCTTTACTGGCTTGGTAAAAGTGATGCCCTTTTCTAAGGTAGGAAAGGGGGGAAGCAGTACTGAGGAAAATTGGCAGGTGAGGTAGGAAGAGAGAAAAGTTTCATTTAGGGGCTGGGGATGTAGCTCAGTGGTACAGCATCTAGCATGCATAAAGTCTGAGTTCAGTCCCCAACACTGGAAAGGGTGGAGGGCCAGAGTCATAGGAAAGAGAAAAGTTCCATCGTTGTATAGTTGTATATGTTTAAGGCAGATATTAGGAGTAACTGACTGCCCCAAGTATTTGTTAAGCTGCTAATAGTGCTGGAAATCACAGCCCAAGTAACAAAGTGGTGTGGAAAAATAGATGTGTTCTCTACTTTTGTGGGGCTTACAGTTAAGTAGGAAGTTCAGACTTTTAACATCACCAGAAATCTAAGCATAGTGGCGTGTTCTGGTAATATCAGAACTAAGGAGGTAGAGAGGCAGTGGGTTTCAAATTTGAGACCAGTCTGGGTCATCTAATGAGACCCTGTCTTAAAACACATAAATCACCAAGAATTGTAGAATGTCTACATTGCTAATATATGGTTTCATTAGCACATACTGATTTAAATTTCAAGCCTAAAGGATGTATTTGAGGAAAAACTGATTTCATCAAGCTTGTAGCACATGATATAGCAAATGCTACAAAGCTTGGAGATAACATTAACATTGCCAAGATTCAGGCATGGTAGTACATACTTATAACTCCAACACTCAGTGGGTAGTGGTGGGAGAATTGCAAGTTTGAAGCCCACCTGGGCAAATAGCAAATTCCAAGCCATCCTGGATCTTTGTGGGAGGAACCTGTCTCAAAAGCAAGTGGGTAGGGGTGGCACACAACATACAACTGAGGTAGTTCAATCGGTAAAGTGCCTGTCATGCACACATAAGCACCTGAGTTCAGATCTCTAGCACTCACATAAAAAGTGCACCAGCATATGTCTGTAATACCAGTACAGACATATGAAGAAGTGGATCCCTGGAACTCACTGGTAAGGTCCAGGCACAGTGAGAGACTCTGTCTCAAATAAAAGGAGAGTGACTTAGCAAGACCTCAGACATCAGTCTCTGACCTCCACCAACATGTGTACCCACATGTGTGCACACATACATAAATGATTTTTAAAAAGTCAGATGTGATAACACACACCTGACCACTAGTACTTGGAAGATGAAGGCAGGAAGACTGGTAGTTTAAGTCATTCTTTTCTTTTCTTTATAGTGAGTCGGAGGTTAGTATGGGCTTATATATATGCCTCTGTGTCAACAATATAGAGAGAGACATTCTAACCATAAAATATGTCATTGGGAAACTAAATTCCACACTGTTAGATCCTTTGTTTATAACGGGAGCCTTAGAGAATGAGGCTGTGAATTACCCCAGAATACTGACTACTGGTGTCTAGAAGAGTCACCCTTAGTTGTTTCATAATGACGAATATCTGGGTTAGGTGCTTTTGATAACAAGGAATAGAAACAAGAAAGCTGGCTGAGATCCAGGGGCTGTAGCATCTAAGAGGAAGTTGCATGCAACAAGGGTGGGACATTTCAGCACACTCTACCTTCCAGAGAGCTAAAGAGAGTGGAAAAGTATATATATATATATATATATATATATATATATATATATATATTTATATATATTATATAAATTATATAAATTATATATAATATATAATCAAGCTATTTACTGAATTGTGAGTGTACCACCATAATGTGGTACTGAGAAGATGAAGTGAGAGAAAGTGTCCTGTACTGTACTTCCTCTACTGTTAAAAGAGAATTATGGGGCTGGAGGAATGGCTCAGTAGTTAAGGGCATTTGCAGCTCTTCCACAGGGCCCGAATTCTGGCATCAGTACCCACATTAGGTATCTCAAAACCTCCTTTTACTCTAGCTGCAGGTGATGTGACACGTACTTTTTGCCTCTGTAAGCACCCACCTATATATAACATACACACAAAGACATGCACACACATAAATAAGAAATAAAAATAAGCCCTTGGTGGGGGGGGGGGGCATAGTTAACACAAAGGCTGGAGAGATGGCTCAGCAGTTAAGAGTACTGGCCACTCTTCTGTTCTGAGACCCATGTGGCTGCTCACAACCGTCTTAACTCCAGTCCCTGGGGATCTGATGCCTTCTTCTGACCTCCATGGTCACTGTACAGACAAGGTACATGTACATACATGCTGACAAAACACCCATACACATTAAGTAAATCAAAATTTAAAGGCATGATATAACAGAGTTATGTTAATTCTTAATCAGTGAGCATTTTTTGACTGAACAGTATACCAGAGGCTTACAGTCAGTCTCTGACAACAAAAGAACTAATGTAAAACAACTGGAAAAGAGTCAAGGCTTAAAGGTTCCACTTCTGCCACTTTGATTAACCAGAAAATCAACAGCCAAATTAGAGAAGAAAGACTTACTGTGGGCCTAGGGGGGAATCTGGTAAATGTACCACTAAAATAATTTAAAGTTTAAGGAAGGGAAATCTAGGAAAAGATTTGGAAATTTTAGAGTTCAGCCAACAGGAGATAGGTGGCTGATAAAGAGTGGCATCACTATGTTTCTAAAAAAGGGAAAAATTAATGTGGAAGGTATATTGGTATTAGAACCAAATGAGGACATTGCAGTGTTGACAAGCAGCGGGGGTGATCTGTAATGCAGAAACAAACAAACTGTGTGTCTCGTTATATGCATGTGTACACAGATGGAGCAGTGTGACAAGATATTAGTGGTATTGAGTGTGTGCTGGTTATATGTTAAGCACTTACTTTACTTTAGGTTCTTCCTTGGCTGATAAAATATATAAATAAGTGCATATACATGCCTATCTTTATGTCTTTGTTTTGGGGAGACTAAAGAGGCTTTTAAATGGTCTTTTTAAAGAGTATTGCCTTGTAGCCCAGGCTTGCCTTGAACTCATAGTGACCCTCCTACCCAAGCCTCCTGGTGCTAAGATTAAAGGCCTGCAGCACAGTGCCCAGTTTATATGTGTTTTAAGGAATAAGTGTGACAGTTTGCATGACTATATTTATAAGTTAAAGTTACAGTTGTCATTTAAATATTTTAGTGATTATCACTTTCTAAGTTGTCTTAAAAGTCACTTTATTTAAGGATTTCACATACTAAAAATAAGATTCTATTTCTTTAAATTTATTTTTATTTGTAATTTAGTATTAGTCCAGATTTTGTTTTTTCCCTATCAGTAGTGTAGGATAGATATGAATATAGATATTCTGTTTTAATAGTTCTTTAGGATGTATTTATTAGATGGCCTATTTTCTTTAGCATAGAAAAAAGGATATGACTATATATAACATATATATGTATATTCTGTTTTAATAGTTCTTTAGGATGTATTTATTAGAGGGCCCATTTTCTTTAACATAGAAAATAGGAATGGCTTTGCAATGACAAGATTGAATTATAGCTTTTAGGAGGCTTTAGGGGCAAAATCCCTTTTAACTTCAAAAAGCCTATAATTCTAGGGTTGTTTATTTTTAGATTATGGTGTGAATTTTCCTCCTTAAATGCTAGCTGGCCTTAGCAATTGCAGTTTCCTAGTGTAGCTAGAGCATGTGCCTGTGCTCACTTGTCTCTCTATAGTTTGCATGTGGTCTCCAGCAGCAGCCAGGCCTTAGTGTTTCAGATTATTGTATAATTCTGCTTGAATATTCCCAGGCTACACCAGCAAGCATGGCCTTCAGCAATTCCCTTTTGGTTTTCATTAATTTTATAATCAGAGTCTGAGACTAAGACTGCAAGATGACATCTGTATCTCTTTAATGAGGACAAAACCTACAGTTTTTACTCTCATGTCAATATCAGGTTTTATTTTGAACTTTTCTCTCCTTGTCCAGTTCCATTTTATGACAATAAGCAAAGTTTTAAACTACAACAAATTAGGTGAACAAATAGTCAAATTATAAAATGGAATGCTTATGGAATAACTTGCCTTGTAGAAAACATTAAGCACTGCTTTTTTGTCCCCCTCCTCCACCACCCCAGTCATAGCTGGAGGATGACCCAGTTAATCCATTTTAATTATTCTAAAAAAGATACAGACCTTTATTTACTACTTTAATTGTATTCAGATTTTTCATATCTGTAGTGAAGGCATATGAATTGAGTATGGGTATACACATTATTTCTTGAAAAGGATGTAGTGGTAGAGATTATAATAAGTTTTTTTTGTTTAAAAGTAAGAAAAGTGTGCACTAATACAGTAATGCCTGCCATTCACAATCAGGGAGCAGTATGATGGAGCAGCGGCTCCCAGGCCTGTTGGCGGAGGTGGCCGTCCTCCCGGGGCGGAAGAGTACTATTAGAGAGGAATGCACGGTTGAGAGGGGAAAGGGGTCATTACTGCAGGACTTTAGGCTGCCCTCTTTCATCGTGCTCTGTCAGAAGTACAGAAGAAGCTTGTGGAAAAGCTAGAAGGAAGTTTGCCAGAATGTCAGCAGAGATTGTGGTGGGACAGTTGGAGTAGAAATTGCTTTCCTTTTCATCTTTATTTTCCAAATTGTGTGGTTTCTTTCTTTTTATGTGTAATTTTTTAAAAACTTTAGCTTTGTGCCAACATAAAAACACAACTGTCACCTCAAAAAGTAGTTTATTCTGAAGCCACATATAAGTGGCCATGGCCTAGGCACATAGATTTAGGTCACCCCAAATTCCATGTTCCAATGCTGTAACAATTTGGTGAAGTTTTTATAGTAACAGAACAAAGAAAGTCATAATCAAGGCACTTTTAAATACGTTGGCAGAAGCAGAAAGTAGGTAGGTTGAAGGAAAGCAGTAACTTCTATGTGCCCTCAGATGTTTTATAGTGGCACTCTTAGCTTTTTGGTTGATGAAAACTAGGGTTTTGTTAAGTTAATACATTCCAAAAAGTCACAGGGTCTTTAGGGGCTAAAGATAGCCCAAGATAAATTGTAGTTAGACCCTGGATTTGCAATATTCCAACCTGTCCACTGTCAATGATGCAAACTGTTAATCAGCATTGCAGAAGGGTCAGCTGAAGGTGCAATTTCTTTCTGGAAACTTCTCATTTGGAAGTCACTCCACAATAAATTTGATCTTCACTACTAAAAGAAAAAAGAGGGGGGTACTTCTGTATTTATATTTTAAATAAAACCTCCAGTTACTATCAGTTTTAATTAGAGTACATTTTGTGACTGTTTGAAATAGACCTTTGCTTCAAGGAACTTTTTTTCAAAAATTCCTAGGCCCAAATCAGACTCCTGTTTGCATGATTGTTTTCTTTTTGTTAAGCTCCTGTTTATTGGGACCATATGTTACCCTGAGTTATCTTTGCTCAAATCAGCTGGGTTTTTTGCCCTCATATGACCTTTGTGTTAGAGGGTAGTAGAAAGTGCCAGCTCCTAGAACACTTTAGTTCAGACAAGGGGCCTTCCCCTTCCAGTGGGACTGCAGACAGAGAACCTTTGGACAATGGGGGGACAGTGGCCGCATAGTTGCTGTGAGGAGATCCCAGGAATGCTTGGGCCTTCTCTGGAGTTAGAGGACTGAGAAAGTAAGACTAATTAATACAAGGCACTTTCACCCTTGTAATCAAGGCACTTTTTTTTTTTCCTTCTAAAACATAATGGTGTGTGTGTGTGTGTGTGTGTGTGTGTGTGTGTGTGTGTGTGTGTGTGTGTGTGTGTGTGTTTAGACTTTTCTTTCCATTTTTAGAATTAAAATTTTCCTCTCAAACTCCCTCTGTAACCCAAGCTGGCATTTAACTCCTTTTTGTCCCTTCTGCCCCAGCCTCCCCAGTGCTGGGATTGCAGGTCTGCCCTGTACACCAGGATGTTCTGGGATTGCAGTTCTTCACTGTACACCAGGCTGTTCTGGGGTTGCAGGTCTGCATCACACACCAGGCTGTGTTTGAGAATCTCTAAGTCACACATTGAGAACTCACAGAAGCTTTTCACATAGAATCCTCATGAAAAAGCTCACCTATAGTAGCCTTTCATGAAAATGAATTGTCCAGTAACACTATAGGGCCCACCATTACTTTCTGGAGAAACCGTTTCCAGTGTTAATTAAGCTTAGCAGCCTTTTAAGTTAAGATCTAAGATTTCCTTTTTTTAAGTAGCTTGTTTGTTCATTATTTTCTCCTCTAATACTAATCCTATTTTTAATTTAACAATCAGTTTTTATCTCATTTATATACAAGAATTCTAGATTTTATTTGAATGGAAGATTATATTGTATATATTACTATATGTACAAACATATCTAGGTTTACATATATTTAAGTCATCGTACCAGATGTAGTTGTCTAAAATGTAAGTTTAAAAAGAAGCCTGTTTGAACACAAGTTTTAAAACCTTGCGTACAGCTGGGCTGTGGTGCTGCACACCTTTAATCCCAGCACTCAGGAGGCAGAGGCAGGTGGATCTCTGTAAGTTTGAGGCCGCCTGGTCTACAGATCGAGTTCCAGGACAGCCAGGGCTACACAGAGAAACCCTGTTTCGGAAAACCAAAAACCAAAACAAACAACAACAAAAAACATGTCTCCATTTGCCTCCTTTCTCAATTCTTAAAAGGGCCAGTTTAGACTTTGACAGTTTCAGCTCAAGCCCACAACATGACACATCCCAATCCTGTTATCATACTCAGTCTGTTTCACATAGAAGGTAGATGCTGTCACCTTCCCTCCTCATTTAGCACTGTCTTTAAATGCTTTCCTTGGTCAGGATTTCATCCTGCTACAACAGTTGCTTAGAAACTGCTTTTAATAAAAGGCACTGAGCTCTTCACTGACCCACAAGGTGACTTAAAAGCAAGACAAAGCCTGGCACCTCTTCCTTCATTTTGTCTCTTTTCTTTTTCTGACTTCTGCTTGACTCTAGGCATGTTAATCACTTCAAGGAGTACCTGTTTCCCTTCAAGACTGAAGTCACAGAGAGTAGGAATAGCCAAACCTTTCAGAACAGCCCACTTTCCCTCTGCCCCCTGTAGCAAAACTAATTGCCCTTTAGGAACCAGATTGGTCCTCTGGAGCTTGTGACAGCTCTAACAAGTTCTTAGGACCCTCTTTGGGAAGAGAAAACAGACAACACTCAGTCAGACCACACCTTAACCAGGGCTGATTAATTATATAAGTCTCTTGCCCACTGCTTCAATTCCTTTTCTGTTTAAAATGAAAGTTCCTATCAGTACCCTAAAGACAAACTTGGAGTCGTTGGACCCTTTTGTTTCTCTTTCAAGCACATTTATTAGCTGTGTCCTTTTTATTATTACTCATCTCTTTAATTGGTGTGTTAAGATAGGTGGCCAAAGAGATGCTAGTAAACAAGGAGGACCCTAAGAGAGACATGTGCCTGGAGAAGGGGAAAGGGTCAGGTTCCCCTGAGCAAATTGAGAGTACAGGAAGAGGTGGGAGGGAGCTAGGAGAATGAGAAGGGAAGAAGAGGAAGGATACAGAGGTCATGAGGGAGCAGAAAGGTTGAGTCAGGGGACGAATAGAAGAAAGGGTATGTGATAGGTAGGGTTTTAGTGGGGGGGGTGTTAGGGGAGGACAGGAGGGAGAAGGGAACTGGGATTGTCATGTAAAACAATCTTGTTTCTAATTCAAATAAAAAAATGATAAAAAAAAAAAGGTGGCCAAACCTAACCAGGCTTGGTGCTGCCAGAGCCTAAAGTGTTTTATGCCTAAAGTTCTAGTTATACTGGTACAGGACTGTGTAATTTACCTGAAGTTAAAGAACACAGCTCTTTGTTCACTACTGTGTCCCCGTCTTTAAGCTCAGGGCCTCCTCTTGAGCCTACATCTTCTATCAACCACCTCATTTCACTGTGTTTTGCTTGACCTCCAGTTGGGTATACTACAGTCCAGTTCTGCCATAACCACCCAGAGTCTGCACAGACCTGCAGGCTACAGAGCATGGACCTAACAAGACTGCTTACTACATAAGCCAGCCTTACTTTAGGTCCTTTGAGTACAGTGGAGCCTTTCTTGGCTCATAGTGACCTTATCTAGGAAATTGAGGACATTAGACAGTCACCAAAGTCCCCTGAGCCAGTGGTTTTTGAGTATGATGTCTCATGCCCAAGAATAAGAAACACTGACAAGGATTAACTGGAGCAAACAGATCTATCAAAGAACCGTAAGAAAGAACTCCTGGGAGTGGGAAGGGCCCCCTTGGAAGAGTGCTGGCTTGCTGCCCAGCCCAGTGGTCTTTCATGGATTCTGTGACAGGGACTAAGTGGAGATTGGGGTATTTCCTGTTGGAATTGATCATTTTTGAGGACGTGGGGACTATGCCGTTAAGGTGTCCACAGGCCCAGCCAGAGTTACTTACTCAGGGGAAGGAGTCTTGTACTGTACAGCTAGCTCTTGGTCCACCATGAGCCCTATCCTTATTGCCTGAGGGAAGCTAGCTCCTGCCTCACTTAAAAAGATTAACTCACTTTAAAAAAAAAAGACTTATTATTGTATTTTTATGAGTGTATGCCATGGTTCTGTAGGTGCCTGTAGAGGCTAGAGGAGGGTGTTGGATCTCCCTGAAGCTAGAATTATAGGGAGTTTTGAGCTGCCTAATATAGATGCTAAGAATTGAACTCCTGTCCTCTGGAAGAGTAGCAAGAGCTCTTAACCACTGAGTCATCTCTCCAGCCTCCTCATGTACTTTTGATCTGGACATAGATCTTTGTTCCCATGACCCAGGATCAGTAGTAGCTCCCAAGAACAACTCAGACCTCAGGAAAGCAGTATACTTAAAATGACTTGGAGTAGCTCCAAGGTAGATTATGTGCTGAGTGCATGACTGCTGTCTTATATAAAGTGTATGAACCAGGAGGAACAGCCAAATAAAGACTCACAGGGCCAGGTCTCTATGTTGGCCAAGCAGACCTTGTATTCAGAGATCTGTGTGCCCCGTTGGAATTAAAAGCATGTGCCACCAGAACCAGCAGAATCAATGTACATTTACATATATAAAATCTCCCCAGCACATTAATGTAGTTACCAGCCAGGAGGTTTCACTAAGCTTCTGTGTCAGGCTTTATCTAGTTTCATTGTATAGAATTAACTGAATTATTAGCCAAATGGTTGAATTCAATCTCCGTTTCCCCTCTCCACCACTAGTGATTGAGAGGTCACGTTGATAAATGACTCAAATCCCCAGTCCTCTGGTTGCAGGCTAGTCCTTCAGGCCTGGCTAGTCCCCCTCCTGAAGCTATCCAGTTGGATTACTTCCTATCACATAGCAAAGGCACTCCTATTGTTGAGGAAATTCCAAGGATCTAGCATCTTCCCTCTTAAGAGCTAGAACAAAAGCTATCCAGAGTCTTCATTATACTCCTGGAAAGTGGATGTGTGTACCTTCTTCAACTGAGCTTTGCCTTTACTGGTCCACACTGACAACAGTATATTTTAGAATCATAAATATTGTAATCAGTGGGAATCCCAACTCACATGACAGCAGCATATAGCATATACCACTGTCTTGAAGCATTTTACTTACTTGGTTTCTTGGTTGCTGCTCTGGCAAGCAGAATATGTTCCTGCTCCAAAGGGAGTAAAAAATAGTTTCTTCTGGGCTAAATATGAGCGACTATGGCCACGGAACATGGATTCTGGTTACCCTAGATGACATGGTCCACTGAGGAAAACTTCTGTAGTCAGACAACAGAAGAAAGTAATAAGTCAGTAGTTTTTATGGTTACTAAATATGTTGGTGAGGACATTAGGTAAGTGGGTTGTAGAAAAGTGGGGAGATTTCTACTCTGGGTTTCAGATGCTATTTGATTACACTTTCAATTTTGGGGTTAGTTAAAGCTGGTTAATGATCTGCTGAAGTAATGCATTCCAGAGATCTTATGTGATAGTCAAAGGGATATCATGTCTGGTACAAAGCTAGATGATAAATGACTCTTAAGGACTAAAGATAGCTCAAGATAATTGTGTTTACCACAATCAGGAAGTCCTAATCAGTCTGTAGAATATTCAACTAAAAGCGGCTTTTTCAAGGAACTTCTGTTGACAGTTCTTTCTCTTAGTTTTCTTCCCATATGTTGACTGCTTTCCTTCACCTCATACATACAAAATAAATAAGCAAGTGAATAAATAAAAAGAAGTTATCTGAGATGTTCAGTGGGTGGCTTTTTATTTTGTTTTTTGTTTTTTTCTGAGACAGGGTCTCATGTAGCCCTGGCTGGCCTTGAACTCCTAATTTTCCTGCTTTTTCATCCTAGATGCTAGGATCACAGCATGGACCATCACACCCAGTCAGGAGGTGGCTTTCTAAGCAAATTCGTTTTCTTTTTCAGCCTTTTTTCTGTCTTCTATCTCTGTGGGTACCTGGCATTCCTTGTAATGTATGCCACTTAGTGGCTGGCCTCCCTCCTGCTCGATGTCAACCACATTTCCTGTTCCTTCATGTATCTCAGATGTTGCTGCTCATTGAGATCTGCTGCTGTGTTTACTTTTCAGTAGAAACTCTCCCTGGACAGCACCATGTTCCTTTATGCTTTATACTCAGGGCTTGAGCATTTTAAGACTGAGCTCTTAACTGTGCTCTAGGCGTTGACTCTGGACTTTACCAGAGTTTCTATCGGAATGTCCTGTAGGAATCTCAAATTCAACAAGTCCTAAACAAAATTCACTACTTTAAAACCAATTTAACTTTGTGTTATAGTCAATAAAATATTGTCCATAGAGTAATCTTTTTTTTTGGGGGGGGGTTTCGAGACAGGATTTCTCTGTGGCTTTGGAGGCTGTCCTGGAACTAGCTCTTGTAGACCAGGCAGGTCTCGAACTTACAGAAATCCACCTGCCTCTGCCTCCCAAGTACTGGGATTAAAGGTGTGCGCCACCAACGCCCGGCTAGAGTAATCTTAATAACTGAAAAATTTAATATATAAACAAGCTTAGTAGAAAATGTATCACATAGAAAGTACATAATAAATAGTAACTACTTCTATTATGTGATAGTCTTTTCTATTAGTTTTCTAGAGCAAGGACCATGTCTCCAAACTTAGCATCTCAGTTGTAATAGATGCTCTTTGAAGATCCAGTTAAAATGAGTAATGACAGCAGATGTGATAGTACATGCCTTAGGTACTGTCTATGATACCAGCGTTTTGGAGGCTGGGTCAGGAGGATGAGGAGTTTGGACACCAGCTTGTGGTATATATCAGGAGGGCCTATCTCAAAATCAGAAAACAAAAAGAAGAATCTACTGAACAATCACGTTGCATAATCCTGTGACAGTTTAGCAGTGAGTGAGACATCGTGTTTCCTTTTCTCACTAGGTGCTGTATGTTGTAGTCATTCAAAGGATAACCAAATGTGCCATGATGTCTGTGAACAGGTAAGCTTAATGATAACTGTGAACACAATCAGATAAGTCATTTATTAAATTTATTTTTGGAAAAGTCTGTTGTACAACAACTTACAGTTTATGTCACAAATAATGTGTCAGCTGGCATGAAGCACTGAAAAGGACCTTAGTACCATAACCTGAATCATAAGGAAACAATCATGACAGCCCAGATGGGGGGTGTTCCTTGAAACAATAGCCTGCACTCTCCAGACATATCAGACATATTAAACATACCTCTATTATAAAGCAAAGAAAGGCTAAAGGATGGCTCTAGATAAAATTAACTAAAGAGATATGACAGCCAAATGCAGTGAATGATCCTTGAATAAAAAATAAATTTTGCAACAAGAATTAGTGAGATGAATTGCTGAAATTGATTCTATCAGTGTTGTGATCCTGAACTTGGTCATTGTACTATGGTTAGGTATGACAGAGCCCTTATTCTTTTTTTTTTTTTCCTTTTTAAATTTAAATTAGAAACAAGCTTGTTTTACATGTCAATCCCAGTTCCCTCTCCCTCCCCTCCTCCCCTGCCCCCCACCGACTCCTTATCCCATCTCCTTTCTGCTCTCCAGGGCGGATGAGGCCTTCCACAAGGGATCTTCAAAGTCTGTCATATCATTTGCAGCAGGGCCGAGGCCCTCCCCCGTGTGTCTAGGCTAAGAGAGCATCCCTCCATATGGAGTGGGCTCCCAAAGTCCATTCCTGTACTAGGGATAGATACTGATCCACTACCAGAGGCCCCATAGATTAACCAGACCTCCAAACTGACTTCCAGGTTCAGGGGGTCTGGAACAGTCCTATGCTTGTTTCCCAGCTGTCAGTGTGGGGTCCATGAGCTCCCCCTTTGTTCAGGTCAGCTGTTTCTGTGGGTTTCTCCAGCCTGCAGAGCTACTTAAGATTTAATTTGGGGTATTTGGGTTTGAGTTTGGCTTTGGATTTTGTTTTGAGGTTTTGTTTTTTGTTTTTTTTTTTTTTGTTTTGTTTTGTTTTTTCTAACAGTGCCTTGTGTATCCCAGGCTTGTGATTACTGTTGTACACCAGCACATGTACTTTATGCAGTGCTGGAACTAGAACATGGGGTTTTGAGCATCCTGAGTAAGCACACTGCCAACTGAACTGCATCCCAAGCCCATGCTAGAATATAGGAACAATAAGCTCACTGTCTATAATGAATCCCAAAATAATGAAGATGCTGACCATAGCAATATGTGTGTATCTGAGATAGTGAAAGCAAATGTAAAGTGTTGATATGACCTGTTGGATACTGTGTATGTATTTATTGTCCTACTCTTGATTTTTTGTTTGTTTGTTTTTTGTTTTTCTGGTTGAGCCTTTTTATGCAAGTTCTACTGAAGCAAGTTCATATAGTCGTAACTTCCTTTTATCATCTCAGGGCTATTGTGTAGACTTAGAAGTTCTCTGGAATTTGAGAAGTGGTGATCTCAGTCATTATTCAAATTTTCTAGTAACAGACTGGAGGTGATATCATCTTTATGTAATAGGTAAAGAAATTGAGATATAAAAGAGTTAAGGGGCTGGAGAGATGGCTCAGAGGTTAAGAGCACTGGCTGTGTTCCAAAGGTCCTGAGTTCAATTCCCAGCAACCACACAGTGGCTCACAACCATCTATAATGAGATTTGGTGCCCTCTTCTGGCATGAAGAGACACATGCAGGCAGAATACTGTATACATACTAAATAAATAAAATTTAGGAAAAAAAAGAGTTAAATAACTTATTAAAGTTTCCACATCAGTGATTGGAGAGATAGACACTGAGCGCTCAGGATCACTCATTATGCAATCCATACTTAGCCACCAAGATGCAACGCTGATACAAGGCCAAGCAGCTGGTCTGGTCTCAGAGCATATTATTTATGATCTCAGCCCATGTTCTCACCACTGTTCTAATCTGTTTCAGGTGCTTGGGCTTTTTTACTTATTTTGTGTTTGCCTTTGTTATTTTTGAGGAATGTAGAGGAGAAATATGGAGATGATTTTGAAAATTATTTTCATTTTTATGTTTACATTTGAGGGGTTTGCCTATATGTATGTCTATGTACCACTTGCATACCTGGTTCCTGCAGAGGGGAAGAGGGTGCTGGATTCCCTGGAACATGAGTTCTAGATGATTGTGAGCTGCCATGTAGGTGCTGGGAACTGAACCCAGGTCCTCTGGAAGAGCAGCCAGTGCTCTTAACTGCTGAGCCATCTCTCAAACTCCCAGGAGATTATTTAAAAGTATAGCTTTCTCTGTGTTTCCTCCCAGTCTACTGCTAAGATTGTTCATTTACTCCTTATCCTTCCTTATTGTCCTTCTTTTGCCTTTGTTTTGTTCCCCTTATTCATCCTTTTATCCTTTTGTAATGGAAAATTTCAAGGACAGATAGATAAGTGTAATCAATCCCATATTAAGCTTTAACACTATTAGTCATGGTCAATTATGTGTCATTTATAATTCCCTGTAGTCTTCCCATTCCTCTTCCCTAGTTTATTAAAACAAATTTATATTGGAGCAAATCCTAATTGTCCTATTATTTGTCATGTGATTTTTTTAAACTTAATTTATAAATTTTAAGGACTTTAGGGGGAAAAAAGCCATAACTAGGCAGAGGATATAACTCAGTTGTAGACAATGCCTAAAATATCACATGTAAATAATGATGATGATGATGATGATGATAATAACAATTATACTATTCTTAACACTTATATGAAAATACAATATTTGTAGCTGGAGTGATGACTCAGTGGTTAAGAACATTCACCGCTCTTGCTTTTTTGGTAAATTTACTTTTAAAATTATGTGTATGGGTACATGCCTATGAGCACAGGTACCTGTGGAATCCAGAAGAAAAGCATGAGATCCCCCTGGGGCTTAAGTTACAGGAGGTTATGGGCCACCTAATGTTAGTGCTGGGAACCAAACTCAGGTCCTCTGCAAAGCATGGAGGGCTCCTAACCATCAGGCCATCTCTCCAGTCCAGTTGTTGTTTAAAGCAGGTTTTACACTGTAGCCCAGGCTGGCCTAGAACTTACCATGGAGCCCAGGCTGGGTTCCTATCCCCAGTCAAGGCCTCAGCCGCCCTAGGGCTAGGATTACAGGTATAAGCCACCATACTTAGCTGATCTATAGCTTTCTTGGAATTGTTTTGTTGAGTTTATTTATCCTGTTGATTTTTCCATAGTTTAAACTTTGCTGTTCAAATCCCTGTGGTATCATTTAATGTCTTTTGTCCGGTTCTTTTTTTTTTTTCAAGATTTATTATGTATACAGTGTTCTGCCTGCATATATGCCTGCAGGCCAGAAGATCTCATTATAGGTGGTTGTGAGCCACCATGTGGTTGCTGGGAAATGAACTCAGACCCCTGGAAGAGCAGGCAATGCTCCTAACCTCACACACACACACACACACACACACACACAGAGAGAGAGAGAGAGAGAGAGAGAGAGAGAGAGAGAGAGAGAGAGAGAGAGAGAGAGAGAGAGAGAGAGAGCTGGGGGAGCGGTGCCAGGTTCCCAGGCTGTGGTCAGAGTAGTTCAACAATGGCTGTCTCCCAACAGAAAGGCCAAAGATCCAGTAACTGTTCAGTCCACAAGACTGGAGGTCTCAGCAGTCTCTGCCTGGTACTGGAGTCCCAAGGAGGTCTGAGAGAGCTGCCAGTTTTCAGTCCACATTGGGGCTCTGAAGAAGTAGGTTCTAGCATCAGCAAAGGAATGGCTCAGGAGAGATGAACTCAAGTTCAAGTGAGAGAAAGGGCATGCCGACAGAAAGTGCCAGCTTACCTCTTCCATGTCCTTTTATGTGGGGTGCCACCAGAAGGTGTGGATCTTCTGACCACAAAGGATACTGATTAAGGGCGGGTCTCCCACCTCAAATAATACAACCTAGAAAAAGTCCCCACAGGTGCTCTGAAGTGCTTGGGTTTTAGTTACTTCCATATGTAGTCAAGCCCATACTTCAATATGTGACTAAGGAGCCTGGAAATCAAGTTTTTATCTTATTTAATTTTCGGCTCAAACTCATTTTGCACCAGGTATGGCTTCCTCCTTTCACTTCCCAGGGTCTAGGGTTACAGGGTTATATTACCATATCCAGTGTAATTTTCCCCCTTGGTTTGTGTGTATGACAGTCCACACTGTCAATGTAGCCTAGTCTAGACCAAGTGCTGGAATTACAGGTATATGTCTCTATACTCTGCTATTTTTATTTAATTTTGCTTGATTTACATTTAAACTGGATAGCCACAGTTGATTTGCATCTGCCTTATGAAATAAAGCCAGACATTGATCAGACTGGAAGATTTTTTTGGTTGTTTTGTTTGGCAAGTCTTCCCTATGAATGATAATTGATCTAGCTGTCCCTTTTTGTGATGTTTAATAGTCACTGTTCATAATTGCCTAAATGCATTAGTTCACTAGATACTGCAAAATGGTAATATTTAATTCCTATTACTTTTTAATTATAGTTGCTAGTTATGGAGGAGACAAGTGGCTAAATAATTTTCTCTACCTTTGGATAATAGAAAAAGATTCTCAACTTGGTACTTTTCCTGATTATTTCCCAAATTAACCAAATACTGTTACAAGAAATGTTGCCTCAGAAGCTGGGTGTGTAATGCTAGCACTCTAGACACTGAGGCAGGAGGACCCAGAATTAAAACCAGCCTGGGCTATATATAGTGAGACCAAGTGTGTAAAACAGATCTTACCTTATCTTGATCTAGAGCTTTCCAAGGGTGCCCTTTATAAAACACAGTATTCCAGAAAACTGGTACATCTAGAAGATGATACTTTTATCCCTTCTTTCTTTAAAAAAAAAAAAAAGTCTCAAAGGTTTTTGACCCCCCTTTTTTTTTCTTGACCAAATAGATTTTCTCCTCAAAAAGTGAATCCCGACTGAAACACCTGCTGCAGAGAGCCCCAGATTACTGCCCAGAATCGATGGTGAGTCTTATGTCACTGTGACAGTGTTTGGATACATGAAGTCATCAGCTGAGTTACTTTTAGATTTATCAGATGTCTGAAGTGTGGTTGGAATGTGTGATCAGAATAAAATTTTAAACCTAAAATAAACTGCTAAATAGATTAGTGTCTTTCACTGCTCATTGTCTATTTTAGGGCCTAGGTATACAAATAGTCTTACATATAAATGTATTCTAGTCTTTTTTATAATTTACTTATTCTTTCAAATTTCATTTTACATTCCAACCACAGTACTCCCTCCCACCATTCTTCCTTCTCCCCCTCGCCTCCTCGACAGCCCAACCCCAGTCTACTCCTCCTCACCTGTAAGGACTCTCATGAGGAGTCAACAACTCCTCTCATGAGGAGTCTGGCACAGTAGGTTGTGGGCAGGGCTGGCCCCTCTCCCATTCATTAAGACTGAGCATGGTTGGAGCATTCCCACCATAGGGAATGGGCTCCAACAAGGTAGCTCATGTACCAGGTTTGTATGATGATTTTACTGCCAGGGGCCCTTCTGATAGTCCAAGTTTCACAACTTTCTCCCACATATGGAAAGCCTAGTTTGGTCCCCTAGAATCTCTACCAATGTCAGTCTAGAGTTCATGAGTTTCTACAAGCTTGGTTCAGCTGTCTGTAGATTTCTCCATCACGATCCTGACCTCCCTTGCTCATATTTTCCCTCCTCCCTCTTTGCCTGGGTTCCTGGAGCTAGTCCTGCTTCTTGGTTGTGGATCTCTGTGTCTGGTTCCATCAGTTGCTGGATGAGGGCTCTATGATGATAGTTGGGGTATTCACCAATCTGATTACAGGGGTAGGCCAATTTAGGCATCCTTTCTCTATTGCTAAGAGTCATAGCTAGGGTCATCCTTGTGGATTATTGGGAATTACCCTAGCACCAGGTTTCTTCCTAACCCCATAGTGACTCTCTGTATTAAGATATCTCTTTTATTGCTCTTTCACTGCATTCCCCACCCACCATCCCGTTCCCTCACGTTCTCATCTCCCCTCCCCTCTCCCTTACCACTCCATCCTGTCCCCAGTTACCCAGGAGATCTCATCTAATTTCTCTTCCCTGGGTCATCCATGTGTCCCTCTTGGGTCCTCCATGTCACCTGGCTTCTCTGGAGCTGTGGGTTGTAGTCTGGTTCTCCTTTGCTTTACATCTAATGTCCACTTATGAGTGAATACACACTGTGTCTTTCCAGTGTTTGAATTTCACTGTAGTATTTCATCTAGAATTTAGAATTTTATCACTGATTTGACTAGTTTCATGAAATCTATAATAACTAACCTGTATGTTTATTTGAATTTTGGAGAGTTGAATTTGAGATAAGGGGAAATATGTGGCTTATTGTTAGTGCTCCATTCCCTGGTTCACTATTATTGATACACTGCTTGACGTTGCATCAGGAAGTCTGTGTCTCCAGGATTTGGCCTAGTTTCATTGTTTGGAATGTGTGTGGGCCAGGCCAAGAGAGCACAAGCTCCTGTGAGAGAACTTCTTTAGATATAGTGGCCTCTGCTGTGTGGAAGGGGGAAGAAGCCGAAGGTCAGGCAGTTCTGACTTTGTTTCCTTACGTTGCTCAGAAGACACTTTTTGTGAGCTTGGAAATGGTAACTTTAGTAAATAACCCAAGTAACCTGGCTCATTGGTAGTACTTCTAAATGGAAAGATAAGAAAAGCATATGCAGTAGTTCTCATTTTTATACTTTGTGTGTGTGTGTGTGTGTGTGTGCGTGCAGATGTGTGTACACCATGGCAAGTGCATTGAGATCAGAGTACAATGTGTGTAGGTCCACACACATGACAGTCCAAGGGTCCCAGGGATTGACATCACCCTTTACGAACTGAACCGTCACACTGGCTCAGTTTTTATTATTATTTTTAAATATAGATTTAGCCCTAGGATATTAACTATATGGTCCCAGCCATAATTCAATTAACTGTGCATAATTTCTGTAGAAATTATCATGTATAGAAGCTAGTTATTTGCATAAAAGCATTTTGGTGATTACAATTTCAGGTTGAAATTTGGAGTTGTATGAATTCATCTTTGCCAGGTAAGTAAACTTATTTTATTAACATAAAATTTGTACCATAGTCCTAAATCTGATTTGTATGTAGGATTTTAAAAGTGATGTGTTTATTTTTGCATTGTATGAGTGCATGTGCACACATGCATGTGCATGTATACTTGGACACACGCACACCATGGCACCTGTGTGTTCAGAGGACAGCTTTTCAGGAGTTAGTACTCCTCTTTTTGCCTTGTTGGGGCCGGTCTTCTGCCTTATAGGCAGGGTGAAACAGCAACACATCTTTTCATAATTAAACAAATGCAGCATAAACAAATGTAACACACCTTTACACAGTTACAGTAAAGTTCTGTATCAAAAACAAATCTGACACATCTTTACATAGTTAAATAATATTCCAGAACAGTTGTGCTCTTTGACTTTCCTGTAACACGTGATTTTATTGACTACTACCTTCTTATTATAGTACCCTGTCTTTAGACCTGAGGCTCTTTCCCCTGCTTCCTCTGCCTCTTAAGGACCATGGTTGTTGTAACATGCAGAACTCCCCATCCTCTCTCCACACTAGTGAGTGTCTGAATACCAGGAAAGGAAGCAAATGAAACCAAATAATACAAAGTCATTTTGAATGATTCGGTGTGCCCATCAAAGCCAGGACTGACTCATAGAAACTGATCCTTCATGTTTTCTGTGTATCAGTTTTGAAATGAGATGAGTTATATGCTATTTTACATATTTAATTATTTTAACACAAAACATAAACATGCTCTTTTTTTTTTTTTTTTTGCCTGTTTGCTTAAATTGTATCAGAATATTTGTATGTGATTCACAGAATAAAATAAGGAAAGGCCTTTCTTCCCGGCTTTCCTTACTTTGCATGTCTTCTCATAGACATGCTGTTTACCCAAGATTGAGAATGACCAAGCGTGGGGTGGACAAAAAAGGATAAAACCAAAGGGCCTGATGATTATATAGTGTGGTACCTCAAGGAAACTGACATCATTGGGGGTAAAGACCAGAGGAGGTACATAATTGTTTTGAGACCCTGCTGTCTGAATTAGTTTTCTCATAGACACTTAGTTTGCCTTGTAATAATATCTATTAGTTTTATATACTATTTGTCCTCATTGATACTTAGACCAAAACATTTGAACATTTTGTTTTTCAGGTGTATTTAAGAAGTCCGATGGTTGGGTTGGCTTAGGCTGCTGTGAACTGGCTATTGGCTTGGAGTGTCGACAGGCGTGCAAGCAGGTAACACCTGACAACCAGATTTTTAAGCATCTTGGAGTACAGTTTGAGTTTTAGCTGTACAGTTTTGAGGCCTTGTCTACTTCATAGCTTTGGAGAGGTGACTTACAGAAATTGCACATTTAGCATTATGCTTGTGTCTCAGTTGAGACCACTTCATGTAAAATCTTCAACCTTCTCTTACTATTTGCCTGTCTTTTCTCAACTTTATTTATGTGTATGGTGTTTTGCCTGCTTGTATGTCTGTGTACCATATGTGTACCTGGTGCCTGTGAGGCCAAAGGAGGCATCAGATCCCCTGGAACTGAAGTTACAGATGATTGTGAGCCAGCGTGTGGGTGCTAGGAATTGAACCTGTGTCCTTTGGTAGAGCTGCCAGTGTTCTTAGCCACTAAGCCATCTCTCCAGTCCACTGCGTACAGAAGAGTTTATTGGGATCAAGGCATTTTGTCCTTTGTACAGGACATGCTGAGTAAGTGTAGCTCCAAATGGTCATGTAAATCTAGGTTATTGTTGGATGAAAGCAGTAACACAGTTGGCTTATTTTGTTTTTGTCTTTCCTCTCATTTTCACCATAGCTTTACTTTGAGCAGGTGCCCCATCTTTGCTCTGTTCTGAAGCACATGGTAAGCTGTGGTTTCTCTTTAATAGGTGTATCTCTGCTACAAATTCTGGTAGACCCCTGAGTTCTTCACTGCATGTTTTTTAGGAGTTTCTCAGATTAGTAACATTGGCTTCCTAGACTCTCTATTCCAAGTGGTGGATGTGCACTTAACTGGGAAGCTAGCTGTCTGTTTAAATGGTTATTTAAATTAACCTGTAAACATAGTTTTGTCAGAACTGACAAAAATCACTTTAGAAGCTTGTTCTAAAGACCATATGTGAGATGCTGATGTTACCTTCACTTCTGTTGCTGAAATTTTTGTTTGTTGTTTTTGTGAAAGGGTCTTTGTGTAGCCCTGGCTGTCCTGTAACTGCCTATGTAGATCAAACAGGTCCCAATTTACAGCAGTTCTTCTGCCTCTGCCTCGTGTGCGCTGGGATTCTAGTCGGGAGCCAGCACACCAGCCCCACCTTCACTTTTATACACAAGACTGTACTAAGCCTGCATTGCAATATTTGGGCAGCACACGACCTCACTATCTGCTGCTCTCCTCCAAACATTGAGGCATATATATTATTTGAACTAAAATAAATAAAGCAATTACCAGCCCATTCTTCTCATTGCCCCACCCCACCCCCACCTCCCCCATCCTTATCAGCTGGTTTATTGTAACTTGCTTGGGACTAGGTGACAGAGTAGGAGGAAGTGAAACAAGGGATGAGATCCCGTGACTCTGGAACACTGTCTCTACACTGAGCCTGGTGACATGTAGAAGAAAAACCAGCATATTTGGCAGCAGATTTGCTTTGCCTTGTTTTCACAGAAGCACATCCTTTACTATGAGTAACTTGTTATGATGAGACCAGTCTTCTGGGCAATAGAGGGAATACTGCCCTCCCCATACACTGTTGAGAAGACAACAGAAGAGTACCTTGTTTACTGCCTGCTGGAGTGCCATGTTCTTTTGCTGTCCTCTCCAGTATCTGTGGTACTTTTCTGAGAAAATTGGCTCGAGACAATCTATTTAAAGTGTTGAATAGGAAGGGTTAAAGAAAAAACAAAAAGTGCCCTGGCAGAGCTTCACAAGAAAATTCACTAGAGTGGAATTCAGCTTTTTAAAAGGCCTCTGATTTACATTTCCTTCAAAGTCGTCTAGTTTCCAAAATAACAAAAGAACCATGTTGTCATATGAGATTAAAACCATAAAACTTAGGCTGGAGCTCCTGCATATTGAGTAAGTCCTGGGGTGCTATTTGTTTTAAAACATTACATAAGATTTGCTTATTTTAGGAAATTCTAAATATTTGAGATAAGGTTTTCCTTGATGAAATAAAGAATATTATAACAACAATTAACATAGACTAGTTTGTATTCTTTTTTGTCATATACAAAATAAATAGCATGCACAGTAAATTAATGAAAATTTTTGTTTGCTTTTAGGCATCTTCAAAGAATGATATTTCCAAAGTTTGCAGAAAAGAATATGAGGTATGTGTCTTATTTTTAAAAATTGGGTAGACTATCCCAGTGTTCTCAGAACTGACAAAGATCACTTACATTTTTAAAAAATTAATTCATTTTTAAACAAATTGTGTTCTAACTTGCAGAAATTTTAGCCTTGATTAAAAACATCTTTTACTTTCTCTAAGGTGTTTTGACTTTGAGGGTTTGTTGAAATTAAGTATAAATTTTAAAGAAATGCTTTAAATCTCTCATTCACAGATTTCATCTATAATATTTTCATAACAAAGCCACTGGTTGTACTAAGATTCTGAAATCATTTTTCACAGATTCTGTACCCTCTTTTGCCCTTTCCCATCTGTGGACCCATCTTGGTGTCCATTTTTGTAAACTGCCTGTATCAAGAAGAAATGTAAACTAAGAAAATCAAACTGCTAATCTGAGCACTTCTCACTTCAACACCTGTATTTTGGAAATGTTACAGATCTGAAACCCTTGTCTCCCATCATGGGTTTCCAGCGTGGTGTTTCCTAATGGGCAAATGGTTGAGTGGGGCAGAGGAGGTAGTTTGCCTTGTGCAAATGTTCGAAACTCCTTTCGGTGTCCATTTTCTAAAGCCTCCCCATGAAGTGTGACACTTGTATTACTTTTCAGAGTGTAAGGTCATGTAATTAAGAGATTTAACTGCACGTCTCCTCCATCACATTACTGTCTAAACAATGAGTATCCTATTAACAATCTATGTATTTGGGAGAAACAGTAATTCCTGGCTGCTTCTATATTACAGTTCTGGTTGTTTTTTTTTTCTTCACAAGTTATAATTATGTCTCTTCATTAACATTTTTAGACTGCAGAGTCTTATTTATCCTTTGCCCCTTTGTTCTGTTAGCGAAGTTACATCAGGTCTCGGAAGACAAGCTTCCAAGTTAACTTCAGCTTCCCTCTGTTCTTGTTGCTATAAAGAAGTAAAGGGTCTCTTTAAATGTTTTTCTTACCTCTACCTTTGAAATGACCATTTTGGGTTTCCCTTGAACAAGTGGCTAACTTTGACAATTCCTTCTTTTCTCCACATGATGTCTGACACTGTCCATCTCCTGTAGCCTGTCCTCCATTACTTTAGTGTGCTTCCTTCTCTTGTTTGGATTTCTGCATTGCCCTAGGAAGTCTGCAGTGTGTGTTGATGAAGGACGAGACAGGAAAGGTAAGAGAGATAAACACTGTGCTACAGTAGAGATAAGAACAGATTGCTTCCCTGCCTGCCTGTCTTTATCTGGCCTAGAAGTAATTAAGCAACTGTTTTTCAAAAGACTATAGGATATGTCTGTTCCTTATGTTTGTATTACAAGCTCAAATTGTTCAACATAATTGAAAACTCAGTTTGATTTCTTACATATTATTTAGAAATAATGAGAGGCAATAGCACTTTAATTCAGGAAGCTGGTTCTGCATTACACACCCAAAGCAAATCACACCTGAAGTCTAGTCTAGAGATAGGACCATTTGTGAACTGCTCTAAGGTGAATTGGGTAAATTTGGTGTAATACAGTCTATTTTAGCATGCTGGTCTCTGTTAACATCAGATAAATTTTACACACTGGGCCTTTAATATCTTTTCCTTAGCCTTGGGTGGCCATAGGGTGAATCCCTACATGTTGTGGTTTCAGGTGCCACATTTACCCTGAAGGACAATCTTAGATGGCTTGAGTAGAGATTCAGAGAGTGGGCAATTACATTCAGAAGAGCTTGTTATCTTTATTGGAAAACGGTTCCTGGTTCCTTTAAGGGGATTTCCGAGGAAATTTACTTAAATGAATAACGTTTATAAATTACAGTGCCACTTAAGATTTTGTTTCATTCAAACCAGTTAAATGTGAAGCATTGCTACATCAGATTTTATAGTCTGGTTTCTAATAAACATCAGCAATATTAATGGAATTCTGCGAGGCAGTTTTATGAAACTAGAATAAGCACAGATTTCAAGTCAGACCTAAGTTAAAAACCTAGCTGAGGGAGCTGGAGAGATGCTCAGAGGTTAAGAGCACTGGCTGTTCTTCCAGAGGTCCTGGGTTCAATTCCTAGCAACTACATTATGGTACAAAACCATCTGTAATGAGATCTGATGCCCTCTTCTGATGCTGTCCATAGAGCACTCATATACATAAATAAATCTTTAAACAAACAAACAAACCCAAAAGTAAACAAACAAAACCCAAAAAAATTGAGCATGGTAGTGCACACCTTTAATCCCAGCACTCTGGAGGCAGAGACATGGATTCCTTCGAGTTTCAAACCGGCCAGAGATACATGGTGAGACCCTATCCCAAAACAAAACAAAATTTTAAACTGTTTATAGCTTAACTTCATTAATAAAGGACTGTATCTAATTAAGTCACATTAATTAAAATATATACTGGGGCTAGAGAGATGTCTCAGCAGTTTAGAGCACTTTTTGTTTTTTTCAGAGGATTTGGGTTCAATTCCCAGAACCCACAGGGTGGTTCATGGCCATACATAACTCTTCCCTGACACCCTCTTCTGGCATTCCCAGGCACAAGACATGCAGGTGGTGAACATACATATGTAAGCTTATACATATAAAATAAATAATAAGTAAACCTAAAACTATTATTTAAAATATATACTGCATGCATGAGGACTTAGGAAAACATAAGTAGAGCTAGTATTTTGGGAGTCCCAGAAAAAAATTTACAAAGCAGTGATAAATTGGTGTAGTTGGTTAATAAGACTATGGGCCAAAGGCATGTTAGAAAAAAAATGCATATGGTTCATACAAGGGGCAAAGAGGAGGACAGACATTGTCAATCTCACTGTATAGCTCTGGCTGACCTGGAATTTATTATGTGTGCCAGTCTGGCTTTAAACTCACAGAGATCCACCTGCCTCTATCTTCTGAGTGCTGAGATTAAAGGCATCTGCCATCACTACCTGTCCAGTCTTAAATAAAGAGGTATGTGTGGTGTGTGTGTGTGTGTGTGTGTGTGTGTGTGTGTGTGTGTGTGTGTGTGTGTGTGTGTTCCTATAATGTAAGGTAGTTTATTTCATTAGAGTGCTAAGTGGTAAAGAATTTTGTGAGTTAACTAAGTGCACACAGTACATAAACAAAAGTAACTCTGTATATTTGTAAGATGCTATTATATTCCATTGCCAAAGAGACAAATTAAGACTCTGTATACCTAAATAAAAAGCATCTAACTTTTAAAAGAATCAACACTTCAAAGAAGGGTGGAGGGGAGGAAGTCAGGGATTTAAATGAAGAATCATTAGCAGGGTTTGCCGATGGGTTGGATATAGAAGACCATTTTCAAGGGTGTGGAATCATTTAAGCCTAGTGTCCTGGAATACTTTTACTATTGTCCTGTGCTTGAAGGTACTATATAGGTCCTTATCTCCTGGCATTAGGACCTACTTATTATCTAGATCTGTGTTACAGGTTTAGAGAGTTTAAAATGCTGGGAAGAATCAGTGGAATGCACAAGCCAAAACTAAGTGGAGAGAAAGATCTAGAGAAACAAGGCACCGAGAAGGTATTAGTTTTGAGGATATTGACATTTGCTGAGTTGATTTTCATAGCTTTATCATCTCATGCACTTAGAAGTCAAAGAATATGTTTTGGTACCAATTGAAGATAGAAATCCCAAGTGAGGTCTCTTCCCTTTCTCACCAAAAAGAGGCTACACTTGCAATATGGGATGACATCTCCTCCTCTTGAGGAGGAATACATTGCTTCTCTCAAAGCTGTTTCTCTTGAAAACTGGTATTAATAACTTGAGTTTGAAGCCTAGCTCATATAAAGCCTCACTTAGAAAATCTCCAGCTGAGAAGGCATCAAAAATGACTATAAAATAGTAGTCATGTCTTAATGCCTAAGACAAGTAACACAGATCCTCTCTGCAGGAATGGGCTTTTATTCCAGAATTAAAACTCCCACAGATAAAGTTCTAAAGAAAATAAGCATCTCACAGTTTAAAAAAGAAAAATCACAAAACTCACAAGCAAACAAGGTCATCAGACAAGATCCAGCACAAGAGCCAGCAAGGACAACAGTGAATAGAATTAGACTTCAAGGCATTTCTTCTATAGAAATAATCACTGCAGACCATAAAAATATTTTATATGATTAAGAAACAGAATCGTAGCGAGGAGTTGGTGGTGCATGCCTTTAATCCCAGCACTCGGGAGTTCAAGACCATCCTGGTCTACAGAACGAGTTCCAGGACAGGCTCCAAAGTGACAGAGAAACACTGTCTCAAAAACCAAAAGAGGGAAGGAGGGTGAAAGAAGGGGGGAGGGAGGGAGGGAAGGAAATAGAGAATCCTAAAAATACACAAAGCAAGTAGAGTTGAGAAAGAATTTACTAAAATTTTAACTGAAGAAATAAAAATATAATGGAAGCTGGGGTGGTGGTCCTCTTCTGTGACCCCAGTACTTCTGAGGTAGAGGAAGAAGTGTCATGAGTTCAAGGTCATACTCAGCTGGATAGTGAGTTTAAGCCATCCCAGGCTACAAGAGATCCTGTCCACATATTATAGACATACATCACTTTAAAAAAAAAAAAAACTTGAAATAAGAAGAGTTAAAAACAATCTTCTCTTTCAAAGATGACCAACAGCTGATTTCTCAGCAGCAACAAAAGAAGCCAGAAGACAATGTTTACATAGTTCTGAAAGAAAATAGCTATCAACCTAGAATTCTGTGTTCCAAAAAGATTTCATGAAAAAATGCAACATGATAGTTGGAGAGAAGCTAGTGGGATTGACTGAGTAGGGGGACAAGTAAGAACAAAATATAATGATACAGACACATGTATGTATTTGTATGTACCTGTCTCTGACTCTCTCTGTCTCTCTCTCTCTCTGTCTCTGTCTCTCTCTCTCTCTCTGTCTCTCTCTGTCTCTCTCTGTCTCTCTCTCTCTCTCTCTCTCTCTCTCTGTGTGTGTGTGTTTGTGTGTGTGTGTGTGTGTGTGTATGACACTGTCACAGTGACAACCTATTTGTATGCTAGCTAAAAAATGCAATGGGGTTGGAGGACAGTTCAGTGAGTAAAATGCTTGTTGTGCAAACAACATGAGTTTGAATGCACAGATAAAGCCCGCACAGGAGCATACATGTCTGTAATTCCAGCTAGCCTGATTTATGCAACTAAGGAACCGCCAGAAACTGCCTCAAACAAGGTGGAAGGTGAGAACAATACCAGAGGCTGTCCTCAGATTTTACATGCACTGTACCTGTGCCCACTGCATGTGTGGGTGCATTCACCCCTACACACACTATCATATGCATATGCAAAATAACGATTTCTTAAAGATTTCTGTTTGCTTGTCTTTTTAGACAAGGTGTGGTCCTGGCTGATCTAGAATTCAATTTGTAGACCAGGTTGGCCTCAAACTCACAGAGAATGCCTGCCTCTGCTCCAAGTGCTCCGATTGAAGATGTGTACCACCATGCCTTGTATGAATTCTTACATAGGGAATTTCAGCTAAGAATGAGAGATATGACTGATGATCTTTTCTCATTTGATCACTGTCTGAAACAATCTCTGGAAAGAGTACCTCCTTTGTACTTAAAGTATGTCTGGGCTGGCAAGGTGACTTAGCGGGGAAAGAGGTGCTTGCTGTTAAACCTGACTACCTGTGCCTGACTATTCTGTGCCACTCACAGAATGCAAGTGGTAGAAAAAGAAAACCTGCTTCTGTAAGTTGACTTCTGACCTCTACACTCATGCTAACACTTTTTTACAATTATTAAATAAATAATTGTAAAAAAAAAAACAAAAAAAAACAAAAAAACGAACTTTTAGGTAACATTTTTTTGAGAATTGCATATATTTGAGTGAGATCACCAAGCTTTGTTCTAGGAGCTACCAAAACCAACCTTTAACTTGATTATCCCCTTAGAATCACATTCACATGCTATGGGCATTCTCAATCCTAGATTCTCCTGAATTTTTTCACAAGTGTGGTCCTTGAGCCACCTGGAAGTATGGGATAGGTCATGATAAGGCTCATGGTGTACAGTGCTGGAACCCGAAATAACATTCAAAGCAACCAAAGTCAGTCAGATGTTGTTTTTGTTTTTGTATTAACTCTTTGGGGCTCCACCACCCAGCTCCCAAATAATCACACGGAGACATTCTTTCTTATGAATGCCCAGCCGTAGCTTGGCTCATTTACTTTTTGCTTCTGGGTTTTTATCTTTCTCTGTTCTATATACCTTTCTTTACTTCTTATTCTGTGGCTGGTTGTGTCACTGGGTGGCTGGCCCCTGGAATCCTTCTCTCTCCTTTTTTGCCTTCTATTCTCTCTGCCTGGCAGCCCTACATATCCCTCTCCTGCCTAGCTACTGGCCATTCAGCTCTTTATTAGACCAATCAGGTGTTTTAGACAGACACAGTAACACAGCTTCACAAAGTTAAACAAATGCAACATAAAAGAATGCAACATATCTTTCCATCATTAAACAAATGTTCCACCGTGTAAACAAATGTAACACATTAAAATAATACTCCACAACAGTCTGAACAAATGTTGTAAGCCATAGCACAGCCAGTGTAGTATGTGCTGGCTGAGGAGACATAACCTGTAGTTTTTTGTACTTCTTTGTCCACAATTTGTCTGTGAGCCTTTTCTTCTGGATACCAGTTTGGGAATTTTGGGGGATTTTTGATTATTGTTATTTTCTTCCTTGATTATTCAGAATAAACATTGTTAAAATGATGTGAGGGTACTTAAATGTCCAGAGACCTGGTGATGGCTCATGAGTTTTAGTTCAGGATGTGTAGATTCATGTTATACCTTAAAGTCAGATGTCCCCGACACTGTCCCGGCATGTGACCTTCCCATTTGCTGCTCACACCACCGAAGTCCCGTGCTGCAGCTGCCTCAGCCCTCCATGCTCCTGTTTGCTTCCTCCCTCCTCAGCTTCTGCTCTAGGCTTTCCTTACATGCTCCAGTCATTTTCCTGTCTCTTACTCCTTTCTTGAGTTTAGCTCTTTGATGGTTTCCTTTAAAGAAGGTGACAATGAGAAAGAGCCAGGGAGAGATATTTCTCAGAAGATTAGCCTTAAAAAAAAAAAAAGTTTAGGGCTGGAGAGATGGCTCAGAGGTTAAGAGCACTGGTTGCTCTTCCAGAGATCCTGAGTTGTATTCCCAGCAACCACATGGTGGCTCACAACCATTTATAATGAGATCTGGTGGCCTCTTTTGGCGTTTGTAGACATAATATGCAGGCAGAACACTGTGTACATAATAAATAAGTAAATTTTTTAAAAAGGTTTAAGGAGCTGGAGAGTTGGCTCAGTGGTTAAGAGCACTTGTTGCTTTTGCAAAGGACCTGGGTTTGATTCCCAGCACCCACATGGTAGCTCACAACCATTTGTAATTCCAACCCACTGGATCTGACACCTCTGTTGATCCCTAGGGTCACCAGGCAGGCATTCACATGGTGCATATACATATATGCAGACAAAACACTCATACACATAAAGTAGTAAAACAATAATTTAAAACATTAAAGACAAAAGTTTTAGGTTAAATACAAATCAACTAAATTGTTTTGCTGACAGCCACTGGTTCTGTGAGAATGCTAAGATAAAGGTAGCACAGTGACCCTTACACCACAACCAAAAGTGAGCCCCAGTCACAGCTCTGTCTGTGTCACTCCCAGCACATATCTAGGCATGACAAGGTGCAGGTATGTGTAAACTATATGTTTTGAATATTCACAGGGTTCACAGACAGTTCAGAATAGCATATAATCAAGTCACCAAGTTCCTGAAGTTAGCAGTGATGTTTTATGCATAGAAAGGAGATGTGTATATATAGTCCTCCACCAAACTGTACCACTATGGTCAATTAGCATGCAGTTTACTCCGCCCCTGGGTGCCAGTGTTGAGTGTGTGTCTGTGTATGTCTGCTAGGGTTGTACTGTATCCTCAGAAAGTGTTACAGTAAAATGTATGCTTGAAGATGTGTTTGTGTCACATTTTTCCCCTTTTTCTAAAATTATCCTTGACTCTAGATTTACTTTGTGTTAGGGGCATAAAGGAAGGGACGTGGGAAGTGACCTAAGGGAACAGTGAGAGGAGGTCCAGCAGTGCTCAACAACTGCTGGAGGGTTCCTAAGCTGTGGTGGCATGTCAGTCTGCTGCAATGGCTCTGGTGTGGCAGGTCACAGCCTGAGCTTTGGACAGCTGTGCTTGTCCCTCATCCACTCAGGTTCTAGCTATTTTAACAAAATAACACGGGCTGGAGATGTGGCTCGGGGGCCTCTGGCTCCATCCCCAGCTCGTGTACGCTTGCTCGTACACATACACAAAAATCAGGTGTTCCTTTGCCTTCATAAAGCCTCAAGGACCTAAGTAGAAAGTGTGTGTTAGTTAACCTGAGGAAACGGCAAGAGTGGTTGGGTGTAGTAAATAGCAGGCTATGGTGGCAGCTTTAGGAATTGTGGTCTCCACGTAGGTGCAAGTATCAGACCTGAGCCGTTACCTGCAGCTGATGAGCTCCAAAAAGAGCGAAACCTGTTAGGTCCTGCAGTACTGGCTTATGACAGTAAGACTTGCTGGGGTTGCACTTGTGTGTCTTTCTGCTCTGTCATTTAGTATTGTCCCAAGAGGGGAGCAACTTCTGTTTAGTCTCTTTGCTGCTGGTTCATTTTCTTTCCAGTTCCTACCTTAGCGGAGTAAGCATATCCCTAAGAGCCTGATCATGTCAGACTTGCCTGTGATCTTATCTCATCTTAAATGGTCTTCCACTGGGTTTCTCATCTTCTCATAGTTTATTGTTACTTGTTTTGTGGTACTGAGAGTTGAACCTAGGGTATCACGCTCTACCACTGAACCACTCCCCTAGCCCAGGCTCTATGGCTTTAATTGCCCCTATTTTATGAGGGTTCCAGAATCTTCTTTGCTAACTTCCTTTTTGAGACAAGGTCTCACTGTGTAGCCCTGGCTGGCCTGGAACTTGCCACGAAGACCATGCTGACCTCAAACTAACAGAGATCTATTAAAAAGACATGCACCATCACACCTGACCAATCAGATTCATTATTGATTTTCTAGTATTCACTAACCTCCTTCCCCCCTAAAATAACACACATACATCCATGCATGTGCGTACACACACACACTTCAAAACTGACACTTGTCATCTTTCTTACACTTCTTGCCGAATTACTGAGTACAGTCTTCCCAGATATAACCAACTAAAAGCCAACAGATCTTGTCTACCCCTTTTCTCTTTCTTGACATCTCTTACTGGCTATTAAATCCTAAAGATTTATCTACTGCCAGGTGTGGTGTTGTATACCTTTATCCCAGGACTCAGGAGGCAATGTCGGACAAAGCTCTGTGAGTTTGAGGCTCCCTTATATACATAGTTAGTTCCAAGACAGCCAGAACTATGTAGAGAGACCCTGTCTCAAAGACTAAATAAATAAATAAATAAATAAATAAATAAATAAGTATTACTTCCCTTTGGAGGCCATTAAAAAAAAAATTTGTCTCCTACGTCTATCTTAGTTAGTACTGAACTCTGGGTTCCTGGGGCAGAACTCTGCAGTTGTCTCTGTCTGGGGGCTGGTGTTACACACTGAGCTGAGCTGATAGACCAGTATGTGTAAGGAACTTCCTCAGTGATTGAGCCACTGTCTGCCGAGAGCTTGTGGTCTAGTGTGTGAGATGAGAAATCCACATAGACTTAGAACACAATGAGCAAGTACACTGCTAGAAACATGCTAGAGACCCACTGGGACCTAAGGAAGAAGTCTTCCCAGCAGGTAAGACTTCTGATGAGTCAAAAGCTGTCGCTTGTACTGGGTGACAGAACTTTCTTAGGTAGGGTCATCCTGTCAGTCCCAGTACACTGACGTGTTCCTCGGGTTTCTGAGGTGGTGGTACAACCTCACTTCAGTACCACCGTAGCTTTTGTCTATTCTTAAGTTAGCTGGAGGATTCAGTGGAAGTGCCATGGTTGTGGTCACAGCTTTAAGGGGCGCCACACTAGTTACTGTAAACCCTTACTTCATGCACTTGCCACCAGATGGCGATCAGACATTTAAAAGACAATGGATTAACTCAGACACCAGAATGCATGTTTAAAAAATGAAGTGATTCTGAACAGATGCTATAACTCCTACGTATGTCTTAAGTCCTGTTAATAATCAACAATAGCTCAAGCAGCTAAAAGAGATACTGATAGTCAGGCATGGTGACACACACCTTGTTAATGCCTGTACTTGGAAACTTGAAACAGGAGGAATGGGGGTTTGAGGACAGCCTGACTTTAAAAAGGATGAAGAATTACTTACAACAAATGTAAGAGTCTTTTAGCAAAGCCAAATGTGATCAGTCTGTAAAATCAAAATGGGTGTGGCAGAAGTTTGATGAGTTCATCTACTTCACGAAAGTGACAGAACATATTTTTATTTTTAAATGATTTATTTATTTGTTTTATGTGCATTGCTGTTTTGCCTGCATATATGTCTGTGTGAGGGTGTCAGATCTCTGGAACTGGAGTAACAGACAGTTGTGAGTGGCCATCTTGATGCTGGGAATTGAACCTGGGTCCTCTGGAAGAACAGCCAATGCCTCTTAACCACTGAGCTCTCTCTCCAGCCCCAGACAGACATATTTTTAAACCATAGAATGAATAAAGATGTAGAGGTAGTATTTATTAACATTAATGGTGCTTCTGTGTAAAATATCAAGTCTTCAATCAACATATTCAGGAAAACCTATGTATGAAAGGTCTATCCTCAAACATTAGGAGAAACAATAGTTTCTTGGGGAACATCTCTGTACTCTGCAGGTGACATTAAGGAAGACAGCTTTGTCCTTCTTTTTCTTCAGCAATTTGCAAACCCCCTGCAAAGGGCCAGTTTATTGTCCACTTTAGACTCGCAGACCATATGGTCATTGTCTGCCCAACTCTGCCATCATAGCATGGATAGCATGACATAGCCTTATAAGATACATAAGCAAATAGTGTGACTGTGCTTCAGTAAGGCTTTATAGACAAGTGTCAGGCAAAACTTGGCATGCGTGCCATTGTTTGTAATGTGGGGAAGACTGTATTCTGGAGCATTCTCTCTTCTGTCCTTAGTCTGTGGCTGCAGTCAGATAAGGACATTGAATTAGATGGTCTCTGATACTTGAGGCTTTATTTCCTTGAGTGCCTTTCTCTTAAGCTAAGTGATCACAAGACTGACGTAGAAGTGATATTTTTCTTACTTATAAGGTCAGATTTTAAAAATCTAGCTTGAACAAATTAATAAGCCTAAAGGCAAAGTTCCTGAGAATTGGTATGATTGACATTGCCATCTGGACCAGGGCCATCTGGCCTGTACTTAGTAACATTTATGGCCTCTATTCACTAGATGCTAACTAATGCCTACCCACCCCACTTTTGATAGCAGAAAATGACTCCAGGCACCAAGTGTCCCCTAGGAGTCAAAATCACCCCTGATGAGTGCTATTTCTCTGCAGACTACTTTTTAATATTGATTTTGATTATTTTATTTTACAAACATTCCTGAGGCTGATGAACCCCAGTGGAGGGTTGTCTGAGATGGGTAACTGAAAAGTCACAATAACACAAAGAACATGGGTGAAGAGAGATATAAAGAAGCTTACTGTTGAAAAACACTGAAAGTATGTTTACTTTCCCACTATTTTTATTGATCTACCAGCTCTAGCAGAAATAACTCATGCTGGATGAATTCATTATCCCTTCCCATGAGACCTGGGGTTTGTTTGTTAACTTATTTTTTCTTTAAATGAATAACTCCACTGTGGCTTATTCCTGCAACAGAATATTTTAGGTAGAGAACATGAATGGATGCAGCTTCACCAACAATGTAGACAGACTCTTTTCCTTTGGCCCTTTTTGAACATAGTCTTATACTGAGGCCCAGACTGACCTGAAACTTACTCTGTAGTTCAAGCTGCCTTCACACTAGTGACAAACCTCCACCTGAGCCACGCCAGTGCTGGGTCACAGGTGGTGGCCACCATACCTAGAAAATTTTTGAAGCTATGTTTCCAGTGTTTTTTTTAACTTGTTTATGTTTTTCTGTTGTGTTTTCCTCCCTTTGGTTTTGTTGTTGTTGCTGTTTTGTTGTTGTTGTTGTGTTGGGTTTTGTGGGAGGTGGTCTTTTGGATTTTGAGGGGTGGTTAGTTTGTTTGGGGTTTTTTGTTTTTGTTTTTCTGAGACAGGGTTTCTCTGTGTAGTCCTGGCTATCCTGGAACTCTCTTTGTAGACTAGGCTGGCCTTGAACTCACAGAGATCCACCTGCCTCTGCCTCCCAAATGCTGGGATCAAAGGTGTTCACCAACACAACCTGGCCTCTCTCATGGTTTTTTGAGACAGGTTCTCAAAGCTCACAGTGTAGCTCAAAATCCTCCTGCCTCAGTCTCCCAAGTGCTGAGATTTTAAGCATGTGCCACCGTGTCCAGCTAAAGCCCAATCAGTTACCTGGAGTTGACAGTAAGAGAACGTCTTTCTCTTTCAGTTATCAGTGATACTATCTCACAGTTGACAAGCCTTGAATATCCAAATGGTTTTGGACAAGGTTTTTTTTTTTTTTTTTTTGTCTTGTTTTCTCTTATTTTTCAAGCAATGGCTTAATACAGGGTGGGTCTTTGTATTGAAGAACAATCTGAGACTGTTAGAAGCATTGATTCTGATGTCAGGCTCTGCTTTTAACAACTTCTAGGGCCTAGTGCAGTATCTGCTGAGGGGGTGCTTCCCTTCTGTAGAAAGCTAGGGAGTTTCCCAAACTCTGGTCACAAGAAGACTAAATGAAAACAGTGTTTGAAACTTTGTGTAAATGTAGATTTCTGTCATCTGGTGTTGGTTGGAAAGTTTGGGTGGTTCCACTGCATAGTCATGTTTGAGAACAATTAGAAGTAATGTCTGAGGTCACACCAACTCTAAAATGCAGTGGTTACAAGAAATAGTGTGTCTCTGAGTGTCCTTTATTGTGTTATTTTCTAGAAAATATTTCATCTTCTACAAGAAAAATAATTGAAATTAGCCCACTGTAATCCCCTCCACAGGCACACCTTCAACACATCAACACATCTCACACTGTAATCCCCTCCACAGGCACACCTTCACACACTAATACATCTTACTTGAGCTTTGGTTGCTTCTCTAATGTCAGTTTATAGCTCAGAGTGCTCCCCCGCAAGTGTTAACCAGAAAGTCATTAGGAAAGAATTTAAAAAGTATGATATCCTGATTTCCATAGAATTCTAAAATGGAATAAAATTAGAAATTCTATTTATTAATTTGTTTGTTTTTCTTTAATTTACAGAATGCTCTTTTCGGTTGCATTAGCAGAAATGAAAGTAAGTATATTGCCATTGATTTACAAGCAGTTCAGAGAGCAAGACACTTTACATGGTTAGCGTCAGAACTGATTGCCCAGACCCTTGGCATTACACCTGCTAGGCCATCTGAAGAAGCACACACACAGGATTCTGCTAGGGCATTGCCCGTGGGATGTTCAAATCACTCATGTATTTTAGCAATTCCTGTGTCCCAATTGCAAGTTTATCAGCCAATACTATAAGTAGATGCACCAGAGGAAGATAACACCAAATAATAGGGTCACTTTCCAAGGTGAAATACATTTACAGTATAGGATGAAGTCCTTGATAAGGACTGCCTCTCGGTCCAGTCTGAAGATATTTATTTAGTATTTGCTTGGTGTGGGGCAGACACATATCTGTAGGGGACATGACCAGAACACAAACTCGGAAATAGTGTAGAATATGAAGTGGCACACTGATAAAATGCAGCAGTTCAGAAGAAACAGGGATCACACTGCAAGGCCTCTTAGAGGAGACTGCATGGAGTTCATAGCTTAACTAGGTCTTGAAGGTAAATAAGATATGCACAGATGGGGGACGGGAGAGAAGGGGGAAGGATATATACAGTGGAGACTGGAGGAGCAGCATACCATGTGACCGAATGTCAAAAGCAACAGTTAGAGGTGGGAAAAGACAACTGAGGAACAAGCAGTTGATTGGATTATCTTGGTAGTGTGGTATATTGAAGAGTAACAAGCAGCCATGCACTTCCACCTTTTCAAACTGGGGCTAGTTCAGAAGGTACCATATAGTCATTGGCCAGTTTGGGTCCTCCCACACTGGCAAGGAAGCTAAGCTAATGGAGGAATCAGAAGACAGGCATTGGTCCTATTTTACTTCCTGCACTGTAACTCCCAGAGTTCCAGCATCACCATTGCAGTTTACACAAATAAATGCAGCCATAACTTCTTTGTGTGTCTGAAGATATAGCACAGTGGTAGAGTGTGTGGTTAGCATATCTAAGGTCCTTGTCATCTCCAGCACCACACATAGCGATACTGAAAAGCAGTTGGTCCCCGCAATGAACAAGAGCTCTTTGGCAGTAGACAACTTAAGAGTAGTTACAAGTCAAAAGCTAGTAATGCCCTGGCCTGGAAAACTGATGTGTGTCCTATATCAGTTAATTCAACTCTTGCTTACTTAATTTGCACATGACTCATCATTATTTCTTTGAGTCACCTGGATTCTTGGTTCCTTGGTCTGTTGAATTCACTGATGCCCCATTTCTGGTGCCTCCACAGCCATTTCTAATATCATCTAGGAATTGTTAGCTGCCTCTCTGTAACCCTCTCCTGCCACTCATCTACTCTAGCTCCTTTAGCATCCCCTGCACATACACCGTTAGATGCTGTGAAGGTCTACCCTTCTCCACTGTGATTCCCACACCCGCACTTCCAGGTACTCATTTCCCTTTCCCACATCAGATGGTGTCAATGTGTTTTCCTTTGTGTGTTGTCCTCCTATGTATGTAGCTCAGCCTGTTCTTCAACTCTAAATCTTCTTGCCTCTGCCTCCTAAGTGCTGGGGATAACAAGTGTGCACCACCACCCCTGGCCATTGGGGGTTTGTTGTTGTTGTTGTGTTTTGTTTCATTTTGTTTTTGTTCTGAAACAAGATCTCACATAGTCCAGGGATAGCCATAAATTTGTGATTATTCTGCCTCCATCCCCCAAGTGCTCTGTGATGACAAGTGTGTGCCACGGCACCTGGCTTTTATTTGTTTTCCAAATACAAAACACAGTCACTTACCTTCAAACGACCTTGCTTTGACTTTTACTTGAGACAGATTGTGTCCCTTGTGAAATGAAGACACTACAGTATAGAAATATTCTTGCAAATATTCAAACCGTGTAGAAAATTTGAGACTTCAGTTTCCAAGTATACCTTTGTTAACTTTATTAACTTATCTTGCCATCTTGGTTTTCACTGGTCCTATTTTATAAACATGAAGCGCTGGGATTTTGTTTTCTTTGGTTTTGTTTTGCTCTGTCTATAAATCTCCACAAGTGCAGTGTGGAAAGGGGTTGTTCTGAGCTCTCAGCTTGGGCACTCTGGACATTTGGGAGATAGCTTTGGTTCTGTGACACTTCCAGGTGCTTTGAAGTACCCTGGCAGCCCTGACGTGCACTAAATGCCAGTATATGCTCCCAAATTGTCATTTCAACCAGCAGTGCAATGGCTGCTGCTCCAGGGCTGAGCTACTACTCACAAGGATCTAGTTTACTAGAGAGCCTAAGTCATGAACTGTGACTGTCATAGATTAGTGAGCCCATGACGATGCCTGGAGTAGTGCTGATTCATATGTTTGTCGTCTACAGCATGGCTTTCCTTCTCACATTCAGAAAGGTGTACTGTTGATCACTGTGGTGCTGAGTTAACATTAACAAAAAGTTGTTTGCATTTCAGTGTCGTCTCTTTTTCCATAGTGGGCTCGGTGTGCTGCAGTTACGCAGGTCATCACACAAACTGCCGAGAATTCTGTCAAGCCATTTTTCGAACGGACTCTTCTCCTGGTCCATCTCAGATCAAAGCAGTGGAAAATTATTGTGCCTCTATTAGTCCACAGTTGATACACTGTGTGAACAATTACACCCAGTCTTATCCCATGAGAAATCCAACAGATAGTAAGTAAAAGGGCTGGATTCTTCTCATTTCTGTCTTTAATAAAATAATTCACTCAAAAATTGATATATTCATGTAGGCGTCTGTGCTCTAGTTCACTTGGGAAACACCAAGATTCCTTTGGTGTTTGGTTTTTACAGACTAGATGTACATAATTTTTACAGCTATAAGGTAGCATGAAAGAAAGGAATGATGAAACCATGAGGAAAAGGAAACTGAAGATGGGAGAGGTCTTTGGTATGGATATTTTGATGGGAAGCCAGATCATCACCATTGTGCTATCAGATAATACCTTTTGACCAGGACAAGAAAACTTACACAAATTTTCAAATAAATAATATGATGTGCATATGCATAGTAGTATATGAGAGAAAAATTAGAAATGACCCAAACATGTATCATTAGGCTATTCATCAAATTAAATTTCTATGCAATAGCAACACATCACAACTAACAAAGAGGAGTACGTTTATACAGAAAGTCCAAGGTGTGTTAAGAAAACAAAGCAAGTTTCAGAACTAAAAGCACAATCTTAGTTGTAATTAACTGTTCCACTATATATATTTCTGTAATGCTGGAACTCTTATCAATGAGTTCTTACATTCATAATAAAAAATCATTAAAACAAGAGAATATTTCTGAAAACCAAAGGCCTCCTAGTGAGCCTGTCCTTGTGGGATCATCAGAGCACCTACTTTGTCTGCCCCAGAATCCATTCTGCCCATCTAGAGGAATCGGATTCTAAAGAACTGACTGGTCAACCAGACTGATGAAAGACAGGCTTGTCAGCCAGATGCTCGTGTCTTACTTTATACTGGAATATTGTAACTCTTTTATAATCTTGGAAGCAGTAGGCCTTGTTTGGCCATAATTGAAATCAGATCCAAGGCTTTTCACATTCTGTGATGTGGTAGTGTGGTGAAAATCAGAGATGTGCCTTCGTTTGTTTTTAAGCAGATCTGTGTTTTCTGACATTTAGGCTGCACTGAATGTTGCTGGCACTGAATAGATAGAAGCTTTAAACACACACACACACACACACACACACACACACACACACACACACACACACACACGACAGAAAGAGGTAGAACAATTATGTCCAGTGTCTGTTCTAACAGGAATCTAGAGGAGACGACTCCAAATTGGGCATGTTTCTTCAAATGCAGATACCTAAGAAAACTATTTGAGAGAACCCTTCTGAAGTCTATAGCCTGATTGAAAGTATTCTTTCAGTTTCTAGTTCTTTGTAGAAAATTAAAGGCTAGGTGAGTAGGGACATAGTTCACAGGCAAATCATGGCCCATTAGCAAGGTTGAGGCCTTGGTTCAATTCCTATCATCAAAAAAGAAAAGAAAATTAAAGGCAGAAATAAACTAAGATACTGTCCAGGTTCATATTATTTAAATTACAATGTGTATTAATTAACTTCTACAGACTCACAGAAGTCTGTGGTGTCTTGGAGTCTGATTAAATGGAATGTTTGTAACTGTGGAAACTAGTCATCGGTTTTACATAAAGAGCACAGTCCCCACTAGGCACAAGCAGGAAGTGAGCCCGCTTTGATTCATAAAATGGTTTACATGAGGCCTTCTACTTTCATTTTGTAAGGATAGTTCTGAAGGCTTACAACTGGGGACTGTGGTGAATTCTGGGAAGAGAAACATTGCAAGGTCTGCCCTGCAGAATGATGGCAAGGGCTGAGTAGCCTCTGTGTATTGCAGAGATGTGCACAGTGGGGTATTGTTTTCCATTTGCTGCCAGGCTCTTTTCTGAGCAATATATATGGTAAAACCACCAAATAAAGGGCTTATGTCCTGAATGCAGGTTTATATTGCTGTGACAGAGCTGAAGATCACGCTTGCCAAAATGCCTGCAAGAGAATTCTCATGTCTAAGAAAACAGAAATGGAGATTGTTGATGGTCTCATCGAGGGTTGCAAGACCCAGCCCTTGCCTCAAGATCCTCTTTGGCAGTGTTTTCTCGAAAGCTCACAGTCGGTTCACCCTGGAGTCACAGTACACCCTCCTCCCTCAACTGGCCTTGATGGGGCTAAATTGCATTGTTGCTCTAAAGCAAACACTTCAACATGTAGGTTAGTATCTCATTTTCTTTTATTAAAATCAAAAGGAAACAGGATTTTAATTGGTGATTTTTAGCAAACATGTTATTCTTGTATTGTCTAGGCTTAGCATTAGGGAGATATAAAATCTGACCTGGGACTTGGGGACAATATAGCTGCAATGTAGCTTAGCAGGTACAAGGTCCTAGGTTCAATCTCAGTACAACAGATAGTTATAAAATCTTTATTTCCTTTTTAAATTTTTTAAAAAAACGTTTATTTTATGTGTAAATGTTTTATCTGCACATCTGTACATGGATGCATGGGTGGTGCCCCCAGAGGCCAGAGAGGGCACCAGATCCCCTGTAGCTGGATTATAGACAATTGCAAGTTTCCCTGCAGGCGCTGGAACTGAACCAGGGAACCCTACAAGAACAGTAAGCCTCTTCACCACTAAGCCACCTCACCAGCCCAAAACTTTTCATTATTTTATTCAGCAAATATTTACTGAAGACTGTTTAAATCAATACAGTAGGGCCAACAAAGTCACTTAGCAGGTAAAGACTCCTGCCACCAAGCTTGATTAATTAATAAAATGACCTGAGTTTTATTTGCCAAATCCGCATGGTGGAAGGAAAAACCAGACTGTCTCAAGTTGTTCTCTTACTGTTACATGTGTGAATGCAAATGCGCACACACACAAATAAATGTAATTTAATTAAAAAATTATGTGTGTGTGTGTTTTCCTCACATGTATGCATGTGTACCACTTATGTGCCTGGTGCCCACAGAGGACAGAAGAGGTCATAGGATCCTGTGGAACTAGAATTCAGCCCCTTGAGTTTTGGTCTGTTTGGTTTTTTCCCTTTTTTTTTTTTTTTTTTTATAAAACAAATACTGTTTTAAACATTGAGTGCTAAAAGCATTGTATTTGGGGGTATGAAAGATTAGCCATTTAAAGGGCAATGCATATTTAAAGATGATGCACTATTAGTAAGCTAACAGTATGTTGGGCCTGGAGATATGGCTCAGTGGTTAAGAGCACTTACTACTGCTGTTGCAGAAAACCTGAGTTTGGCTCCCAGCAATCACATCGGGTGGCTCACAACTGCTTGTAACTCCAGCTACAGGGGATCCAATGCCCTCTGCTGTCCTGTGTATGCATCTTGCTGACACGTGCAGACATGTACTTACACATGTAAATAATTATTATGTTTTCAGTTCATATCTAAGATATAGTCTCTTTATTAGATTACAAAGTTTTGGGATGGGGAGTGTAATTCGGTTGGTAGAGTGCTTGCGTCACCTGTACAAAGTTCTCAAAAGCACATGAGCTAGTCATAGTGGCATGTGTCTATAATCCCGGCACTCAGGAGGTGGAAACCAGAGGATGAAGATCAGTGTCAGCTACATACTGGATTCAAGGCCAGCCTAAGCCACATGAGACCCTCTGTTAAAAGGAAGAAACTTTAGATTTAAAGTCTTTTGTCATATTAGAACAACCTTAGTGATATAGTTATCTGTGTTAGTTGGAGAATTGTGTGTGTGTTGGTGAGGGCTCTGGGACAAACTTTCTGCCATAAACAAATGAGGAAAGATGTATTTGGGTTCACAGTTTCAGTCCATAGTCCCCTGGCTCCATTGGCTTGCTCTAAGGAGAAACCGAACATCACAGTGGAGGGGGTGTGGTGGATCTCAGCTGCTCGACCAGTGACCTGCCTTCTTCAGCTAGACCCAACCTCCTAAATAGAGTTGCCAGCTAGGGACCAATCCTCCATCACATGAGCCTGTAAGGAATTATTTCATATCCATATCAGAGCAGCATCACTTGGGTGTTACACCTGGAGATGAAAAACGAAACAATACAAATGTGAACAAAGGAAACTGTAGAGATTTTTAAAGTAAGTGGAGACACCCAAGATCATGATGAACAGGCTTGTCTTCAGTTACTTCCTGCTGCATGGCCAAGGCAACTTTAGAAGAAAGTTAATTTGGCCCTTAGGACTTTAGAGGTTAGAGCCCACAACCATCATGGTGGGGAGCTCGGCAGCAATCAGGCATGGTGCTGAAGCAACAGCTAAGAGCTCACACTGTGAAACACGGTTATGACATGGAGAGAGAGATAATGACACAAGCCTTTGAAACCTCAAAGCCCTCTCCCGGTGACACCTCTTCTAACAAGGCCACACCTTCTAATCCTTCCCAATAGTTCCAGCATCCATGGGGGTCATTCTCATTCAAACTACTAGAAGGATATAACAGAAGTTGCCTTATTAGAGAGAGGTATTTTGTACAAAAAGGGGCCAAACATTACTAGGATAACCTGAAGGGAAAAGAAGATACCATATGTAAAACAATTTTTTTTTTAAATTGGATGGACCATTACAAAAAGAAACTATACCTAGGATAATCCGTCAAACTTTACCAAGAATACAAAAACATCTCACCAAAGTCAATTGAAAGGCTCAATTGTAAGTAAACCTGGCCCTGTGGTTATAGACATGGATTCTGTTTAGAAATTAGTAAAAAGGTACAAATGAAAGGGATGCTGAGAAGTTTTTGAATTTCCCCCAAATAAGTTTATGTATGTATTGAGTTGCTGGAGCTTTGAATGGTTTTTCTTGCTGTTTTTTGTTTGTTTGTTGTTTTTGTTTTTCAAGACAGGTTTTTCTGTGTCACCCTGGCTGTCTGTAACTCACTCTGTAGACCAGGTTGGTCCCAAACTCAGAGATCTGCCTGTCTCTACTTCCCAAGTGCTAGAATTAAAGGTGTGCACTACCACACCCAGCTTGTTTTTTGGTTTTGAATAATTTTTTGTTGTTGTTGTTTTTTAACATTTAGGAGGGGGTCTGCTATGGTGCATGTGGAAGTCAAAGGACAATTTGAGAGTCAGTTCTCTCCTTCCACCATGTGGGTCCCAGGGATTGTCAGCCTTGGCAGCAGGTGAAAGAGCCTGCTGAGCCATCTTAACAACCTAGGTTAGGGGGTTCTGGTTTGCTGAATGCTTTACATTTCATCAGCTTGATCATTCTGAAACCTTATGAGATAATTGGGGAAATTTGTATACTTTCTGTTTTAACTGTTAGAAACTAACTCTGAAAAGTTGAAGAATCTCTTCATTGCAAATATAGGAAGTTAAAGGCTAGAGAAAGTACTTGCTTCCTCTTCAAAATGTGCAAGCTCCCTTGTAAGCCAAGATCTGATGTGTTTAATGATACTGCATCACCAATGCCTTGAACAAGCACATACATAAAAGAGCACTCATGAACACTGGGAGAGTGGGCAACAGACTGCAGAGTAAAGATCCCTCCTTTGGGGCTGGAGAGATGGTCAGTGGTTAAGAGCACTGACTATTCTAGAGGACCCAGGTTCAATCCCCAGCACCCCCATGGCAGCTCACAACTGTCTGTAACTCCAGTCCTAGCAGATCTGATGTGCTCTTCTGGCCTCCATTGGCACAAAGTACATATAGTGCACAGACACATTCAGGCAATCATTCATACACATTAAAAACCACACACACAAAACTTCTTCATAGTATTTATGAGAGTCAAATAACTGTGAGGACAGTGGGAAATATTTACTTACATTTTGTGTATTTCAATGATATCAAATTTTTATACTGAACATGTATTACTTCTATAAAAATTAAACTAATGAATTCAATATATAAAACCACTTTGGAAATGGCCTATCAGTATTGCTTTCCTCTGGAAACACTTAAATTGCTTTACAGTCATTAAATCAGAATGTCTTTTATAAGCCGGGCATTGGTGGCATACACCTTTAATCCCAGCACTCAGGAGGCAGAGGCAGGTGGATCTCTGTGAGTTTGAGACTAGCCTGGTTTACAAGAGCTAGTTCCAGGACAGCCTCCAAAGCCACAGAGAAACCCTGTCTCGGGGGGGGGGGGGGGGGGGGGGGGAGTCATGTATCACTGCAATAGTATGTAGAGGTCTTGAGGATCTTAAGGATATAAGAGATTTAAACAAACTTTAATCAGTAAACTCCACCCCCATTTTTCCTGGTTCTCAGGATTGAACCTAGAATCTTGAGTACCCAGGACACATAGTCTCACTTGAAATTACATCCCTAAACCATTAAAGTACATCTTTGGAGACGCATTCTTCCTCTATACCTTTGTGGAGATAAACTATGTGCTTTACTTTAAGTAAATATGAAAAAAAGAAGGCAGATAAAGACATGATAGAAAATAATTGTACCAGAACTAAGAATGTACAAAACACCTTAAGGGACTGTAAAATGCAATATTTAGCTTCCTATCAGTCATGACAAAGGAGGGGTTGGATTTATTTTATCTTTTGAAAACTATTTATTGAGATTTATTTATTACTGGGGTGAGGTGGGGTGGGGTGGGCACACATGCCATGGAATATATGTGGAGGTCAGAGGGCAACTTTGTAGTTGGTTCTCTCCTTCCATCTTTTTGTGGATTTGGGGGTCAAACTCAGGTCACCAAGCTTGTGTGGTAAGGTCCTGTACCCACTAAACCATCTCTAAGTCTCATTCTGTCCCATGGATGAAAAAATATATACATTGGCTTGTGTCCCTTTTAAATTTGTATGGCTATTTTACCTATATATATATGTCTGTGAACCACATGCAAGCCTGACGTCCTCAGAGGCCATAAGAGTGTGTTGGGTCCCTTGGAATTGGAGCTACAGACGATTATGAGCTGCCATGTGGGTGCTGGGAATCAAATCTGGTTCCTCTGGAAGAGCTCTTAATTGATTAGCCACTGCTCCAGCTGCCCAGGGATGATTTTTTAAAGGCCATTTTTTTTTCATGGAAAAGATTACTTTTTTTGGCTCCAAATTTCAGGAGCTAGTTAACTGTACTTTTTTCTTTATGTTCCTGTAGATAGAGTTAATAGAATTGGAGTTTTTCACAGATTTAATACTCATCAGGCTTCTGTTTAATTTGTTCTTTTGTTTCAGGGAACTGTGCACAAAACTTTATAGCATGAGCTGGGGAAACACCCAGAGTTGGCAAGAGTTTGACCGCATCTGTGAATATAATCCAGTGGAGGTGTCCATGTTGACATGTCTAGCTGATGTCCGGGAACCGTGCCAGTTGGGCTGTAGAAACCTCACTTACTGTACAAACTTTAACAACAGGTAGGAAAAAATATTATACATGAAGATGGAAATACACTATCAAATTTACTTGTTTTAAGTAAATACCACTTTCTGGTGTGCCTTTCTAGGGTAAAAGAAAGCTGTATTTCTTCATGATTTCATCTTGAAATGCTCTGTCCCTTCTACGTGGCCCTTAGAAAGGAAGTATGATTGCAAAGTCCCTTCTAACCTAGACGTGCCTGAAGCTTCTGGAATTGAGAGAGTATCCATTTCCTTCACTCTCTTCTCCCTTCTGCCATGGTGGAACCGGTGGAAACGGTTCACTGCAAAGCAGATCACTAGGACAGTGTAGTTCTCCAGTTCTGTGCGCTGGACACCCTTTTCTGTTCTCTTCAGCCACTAGCTATGGATGTGCTCCAGGCTCAGATCTTGGCGCCCTTTTCCCCTTACAGTCCTTGATACCTCATGATACCCTGATTTGAGTTGTTCTGTAAAGAAATATCTTTAAATTAAGCAAGTGACTCACTGAGCAGATGATGATCACACCATCCTGGGCTTCATAGTGAGTTCCAGGACAGACAGAGCTGCATAGTGAGACTCTGTCTCGAAGAAACAGCAACAAAAAAGGATGATGATTCCAGTTAATAAGTATATCACATATGTGAAATTGCTAAGAGAATAGAACAAAGTATTTGTGCTAATATGTGTTAGTTAGTTTGATTTAGCCACTCGACAATATATACATATTTCAAAACATGATGTTGTATGCCATAGAGTTAGCAGTTAAAAGTGCTTTTAAAAAGGAATGTATATGAAAAGACTAGTCCTTCTAAGTATGAATTAAAACCTCTGTGAATGCCTCCTCAGACCCATTAGAATTCCTAGATTAAAAGACTGGCAAGCATGTGAAGTGTGTGGGATTCTCTCTTTCCTCACAGGTAAGTAATTTGGATTGAATCTGTGATCCTTCAACTCCATTCTGAAGCATTTATTCAACCAGAGACATGAAAGCATATGTTCAAGAAAGTCTCTATGTGCCAGCATTATTTGTAATCTCCCATATTGGGAAAGGACCCCAAAACATCCACCAGGAGAATGAAAACAGTAATAATAGTAACATACAATGGAATAGAAGGAAGGCAAAGTCCTGGAACACTCAAATATGAATGGGCTTACATTCAGCAAGGGAAGCCCAATTCTCTGTACTTCCAGACACATGAAGTCTAAGAATAAGCAAAAGTAGTCTGTGAGGATAAGGACCAGAAAACCAGGGGCATCAGGGAACTCCAGCATGATGGAAATGTTCTATATTGTATAGGTTTTTGCGTTGTTTTGTTGGGGGGGGTGTTTGTTTTTGAGACAGGATCTCACTCTGTAACCCTGACTGTTCTGGAACTCACTATGTAGATCTATATATTCTATGTAGATCTAATCTATATTTTGTGCATTTTTTTTAATTATACCTTAGTTTTTGTTTTTTGGGTTTTTGTTTTGTTTTGTTTTTTTGTTTTTGTTTTTGTTTTTGTTTTTCAAGACAGGATTTCTCTGTGTAGCTTTGGAGCCTCTCCTGGCACTCACTCTGTAACCCAGGCTGGCCTCAAACTCTCGGAGACCCACCTGATTCTGTCTCCCAAGTGCTGGGACTAAAGGCGTGTGCTACCACTGCCCAGCTTATACCTCAGTTTTGAAGCCACAGATTCATTTATTTTGTGAAAGAAAATGAGATGTTCTGGAAGTGTTAGTCCTATGCAAAGCACCTTGAAGTTTTAAAATGCTTCATAAGGACCTATGTTAAATTAAAATATGCAGTCAATGTCTTGATGCTAGTGTCCACGTTGAGCTTCAGGTACTTGAAGCCAAAAGAAAGCCTATGATGGCTTTTACTCACTCTCTATTTAAGAAAATCAATTTTTTCCTGATGAATGAATTTATCAAGATTTTACTTGTTGCTTCTATCTAGGAAATAATTTGCCTCAATTCCTTGTGGATTTTTTTTTTCAGGCCAACTGAACTTTTCAGGAGCTGTAACGCTCAGTCTGATCAGGGAGCCATGAATGACATGAAGCTGTGGGAGAAAGGAAGCATAAAGATGCCCTTCATCAGCATCCCTGTTCTCGACATTAGGAAGTGCCAGCCAGACGTGTGGAAAGCAATAGCCTGCTCGCTGCAGATTAAGCCTTGCCACAGTAAATCCCGAGGAAGCATTATCTGCAAGTAAGTCGTTCTAGTCCTAGTGACTCGGGTGGGCTCAGACCCTCCCTGATCTCCAGCAGAGCCTCTCTCTAGAAAGTTCTCCACTTTGCCTGTGCTCCTCCCCCAGAGCAGTGCTTTCTCACTTTCTACCCTATCTTCTTGCCTGAGGCCTGCTCTTCCTGGCTCTTGTCAAATACCAGACATTCCTATGGAATCTTCCCTCATTCCTTTGGTTGATACTAACTTATCCTTAGTGCAAATTCCCGTAGAACTTTATGTGGACTTTACTATGGAATGTAGTTTAAGAAACAGTTTCTAAATACCTTCAGTGCAGTTATGTTTTATACTTTAAAGTTTTATTACATTTATTTATTTGGTGTGTGTTCATTTGTACACCTGGCACAGAGCATCTGGACAACAAAGGACAGCTGGGGGAGGGGGGTATGTTCAGTGAGTCCCAGCAGGCACCTTTATCCAACAAGCCATCTTGTTGGCCCTGTTTTTACACTCCTTTTTTTTTTTTTTCAGAATCAAACAATTTTATTTTCATTAACTCACAAGAAACAATACAGTTGGTTCAAGGAGGCCATCACTTGCCCAGTCCCCAACACTACAAGCTGAGTGAATATACAGTTAGGACTCTCTCATGGCTGAAGTAATGGAGCTATTAGAAATAAGATTTGTTTGCTCAGGGTCCACACTTGCACTATGAATTAGGCAGAGCCCATTTCTTCAGTTTGAACTTCTTGATTAGATTAAACCATTTGCAGTTCTGCACTGTCGAAACACCTCATTGAAGCCCTTGCAGAGCCTGAAGTCACTCTGGTTCTGTGCACATTCCAGAAACTGTTTGATCTCAAGAGAGCATGGCCCTCGCTGCTGGTCCAGCAGCTGGGTTCCTTGGGGCTCCTGGTAAGTGATGTCAGGTCTTGCAGGCTCAGCACTGCCACCTCCATGATTTCATGGAGCCCCCAGTGATGGCATGACCCAGGGTGTGACCCACTGCAGTGGTTGCCATCTGGGCCATCAGGCCTGGCTACCTGGGTACAGCAGCAGGGGAGCCAACTGCAGGTGGTGCAGCTGCTGCTAGAGGCTGAGCTGCAGGCGCATGTCTTGCATGTCTCGGAGCAGCTCTCATCTGAGGGGCCCGGCTGGCTGGAGGGGCCACCCGGGAAGAGCGGCTTCGGCTTCCACGAGGCATCCTGGGTGTTCAAACACACCGAGTCCCTGTTTTTACACTTTTAAAAGTACTTTTACATGTAGGGAGAATATGAATGAATCCGACATTTTAGAGTGTGGCAGCTTCCAGAGATTAAGCTCAAGTTGTTCTTGAGGCTTGGTGGGCAGTGCCTCTAACCCATTCTGCTATTTCCAGCTCCTCTATAGTTTTAAATATGTTCTCTCTTATATTGTTTGGCTTAGGAATTTACTTTCTGTGCGATTCTTTTTTCCTCTTTGCTCTTTCTCCTTTGCAGCTCCTGTTATATTTTTATTATTATCCTGGCACACAGTAGATCTCCTGCAAATGCTTGATGAGTGAGAGAGTTAGTGAATAGTGGTTGGGTCCTGTTCCTACTAAACAGTTTTGAATGGTTTCCTTAGGAAATCTAAGACAAAGCCATGATGACCACTGCCTGGCAGATGAAACCAGAGTGATAACTACACAGTACCTCAGCTGTTCATCAAGCATCTGTTCTCTTTTCCAAGACCAAGTCAATACTGAGCCTAAAACCCTTCATGTGTGGCTCAGTACTGCTCAGTTCAGATTAATAGGGTCCAGATCACTTTTATTTATTTTTTTCTTATCTGGTTTTGATTGTAGAATTTTGATTGTGGAGTCTTACTGTGTTACTCTGTAGTCCAGGCTGGCCTTGAACCTATGGCAATGCTCTGAGCCTCCTGAGCTTTGGGATTACAGACATGAGCTGTCGTGCCTGGTTTCTGATCAGTTTTCTGCCATGACTCAAACATGACCTGAGTAAGGGAGAGGCTGAGGTGTAACTCTGAGATGACACGACAAAGCCACAGATGCAAATGTACTCTTAGAAAACCTTCAACTGAAGACTAAAGAAAAATACTAAAGGGTTATTTATTTGATGCTTATGAATGTTTTGCCGCCAGGCGATGGTGGTGGTGCATACCTTTAATCCCAGCACTCCTGAGGCAGAGGCAAGCAGATCTCTGTGAGTTCGAGGCCAGCCTAGTCAACAGAGCGAGTGCCAGGATAGGACAGGCTCCAAAGCTACAGAGAAACCCCATCTCGAAAAACAAAAATACAAGACAAAACAAAGATTTTATTGTATGTGAATGTTTTGCCTATATGTATGTATGTGCGTCACATGTGTGCCCTGTGCTCACAGAACTGGGTACCTCTGGATACATACCTCAGAAGAAGACATTGGATCCCATAGAACTCGGGTTACAGATGGTTTTGAACCACGATGTAGGTACAGGGAACTGAACCCATGTCCTCTGTAAGCAACAAGTGCTCTTAACTGTAGAGCCATCTTTCTAGCCCCTAGACTAAGAAAAAATGAGTTGTGAAAAAAATAAGTTGTGAACTGTCTGGTTGTTAAAAACTGAACACCTTAGTGCTGATAACTAAAAAGTTATTAAAATGAGAAAGGTAGAAAAGAAAGCAACTGACACAGGTCCTTGAGAATAGGATACAGTTTTTAAGCAAACTAGCCTAGCTCGGTTCCTCTTAAAGGTGGTAGAAGCCATACCATGCTTGGAGCAGTAATTGTTAATTTTGAACAAGGCCTTAATCTCAGATTACAGGAAGTTAGGCTTTGAATTTACTGTGTACCTGGAAATTCAGCAGCCTCACTCCTAACCATCTGGGAGGGCTTGGTAGGTGGTGAAGACAACTCCAGAGAAGCTTCAGAAACCGTTTTGACCAGACAACGGGAGGCAGTGCCGTGAACCCACCATGTGCACGTGTTCTTCTTTTAAGGTCAGATTGTGTAGAGATTCTCAAGACATGTGGAGACCAGAACAGATTCCCTGAAGACCACACGGCTGAAAGTATTTGTGAGTTCCTGTCTCCTGCAGATGACCTGGAGAACTGTATACCTCTGGATACATACCTCAGTAAGTACTGTGTGGGTTTGCTCTTAGAGTTCAAGTGCTTCTCTCATGCTCTCTGCCGTTGCTCTTCACCTCGGGTGAGAACCTGTTGTTTTATGATGCCATCTGCTTTGGTTACTGTTCTTGTGGCTGTGACAATAAATAAATAAACAAACAAACAAACAAAAATGTCATCAAAAGCATTTGAGGGGAAGAAGGATATATTTAGCACAGTTCAAGGATACAGGAGCAGCATGGCAGCTGGAGTGTGAGTCAGGAGCATCTGACATTGGAAGCAGAGAGGCGGGTGCTCAGCTCATTTCTTTCTCAGTTCAGGGCCCCAGCTGATGGCATGGGGCCATCCAATAGGGAAGGTCAAATCTCTCACCCAGGAGTCCAGAGTTTGGTCTCCTAAGTAATTAGATCCCATCAGGTTAGCATTGTCATCTTAAAAATTGTAAGCAGAAATTGTATTTTATCCTTCAGAGGAAGTATGATGAGATGTTTACCAGTCAGGAATTCTAAGGATCAAAGTGGAGGACAGCATTCTCAGAAATCATTGTTATTTCTCATGATGTGACCAGAAAATGGAATTTCCCCTAGGAAGCTGTCAGTTTTTGGCATCAGGACCTGAGACAGGCCTGGCTTGGGCTTATTCACCCAATAGAGAAGACATAGCTATCCCCTGAGATCATAAAAGGAAGTGAAACTTGCCTTCCTACTTTAGCTTCTTCCTGCCAGATACTTCTGCCAAGAGCTTGGTACCTCATTGAGGGATTCCAGAAGGAGCCCCTTGATAGCAATGAGACCAATGTAGGGAGACCTTAGGTATTGGGATGAACTAGTGTTTGGGCTGCCACCAGGGGGCAGCAGTGCCATAAACTGGCTGGCCAACAGAAAGTCCTGCTTGCTTACTTTTTCCGTTATGATTAATCCCAACTACCAATAACAGAACAAATGAAGAACAGGGAAGCCCAGAATCAAGTAGTACAGGATGTTTATGGTGGCACCAACTCTTGTCAGCTTTACTTCATATACTTTACTTTCATACCATGGCCGTTGGCACTTTACCCAGCTTACTCTAGCCAGTAAAACAGGAAGGAGGAGCAGCTTCTCCTTAATCTCAGGGGACACCTATAATTATATGAAAAGCTCAGATGGGCAGTCTTTTTAGCTTTGGGCCCGTGACCATCCTGAATAAAATTAAGATCCTCTTAACAGAGAAGAGAAGGTGGTGACTTTATAGCTGGTAGTTAGTATCTTTTAGGTTCTCTTAAGATAAAGAGACCATGTTCCCTAACTTTTGTGACCAATACTGAAAAAAGAACATGCTAGGTGGGAACCTCTGTGGCCTTGGGAAGATCACCTTGAGTTCCTGGTAAACCTGGACAGAGTGGTGGGGCTGGGTGATGCGCTCCCACAGCCTCTGTCTGCTGAGTCTGAGTGGGGCTGAGAATCTAGTAAGTAAACTGGTGATCCTAGCCACTTAGAGCAGTCAGGTATGTGTAGGAGGAAATGATTTCAGCAGGAGGGAAACCCAAGGATGCTCTAGTCTGAATAGCAGTGCTTGCTTTAAATATCACAAGTGCTTGAAGTGCTACTCTTCCTGGACAGGATGTTGGAAGGTAAATATAATTGTGTTCTGGGGCTCATGCTGATGTAACAGATTGCCGTATATTGTTGTTTAAAGTGCAAAAGCATCCCTCTTACTCAAAAGCACTGTGATATTTGATGACCACATCCCAAATATGCCTCATCTCTGAACTGCTTCCTACTTAAATTATGAGTTCATCTTATTTCCGTCCAGATAGTAGCCCCATGTTAGCTTGTCTGGATTGTCCATTACTGTATCTAGTACCTAGGATCTTCCAAGTATATTGTGGGTATCCCATTAATAAATGAATGGTTGGGTGTATTATGATAAACTGATGAATTATGAGGAAATCCACTGTTTAGTTGGGGCTTATCAGAATCAGGCCTTGCTCTGTGCCTGTAAGCTCTCCATTTATTCCAGCTGTGACAAAGCCAGATAACTTGGAGACCTGGTATTCTTTTAGATTGGTTACACTCATTTGTTCTGGGTTCTTCAGGGCCAAGTGCTTTAGGTAACATCATAGAAGAAGTGACTCATCCCTGTAACCCGAATCCTTGCCCAGCCAATGAGCTCTGTGAAGTGAACCGGAAAGGGTGTCCATCTGGAGACCCCTGCCTTCCGTATTCTTGTGTTCAAGGTAAGCGATGGGGGCTTTGAGTGTGAGATGGACATGGGACATGCTACTGGTATTTCCTTATTGGAGTTGTCATTACGCCCAGGTTACAGGGTCTTTTTCTGTACTTTATTTTCCTGTAATGTTTGGGCATTTGCCACTAAAAATGTGTTTATTCAAACAAGGATACATAGAATTTTCAGTTGTCATTTCAATTGTAAACTAATGCTATCAATACAAGTTACAAGGTTCTTGACTACAGAAGAAAAGAGAAGCTTGGGCCAACTTTTTGTGCCTTCTCTTCCATGCTATACTGTTTGAAAAACAGACCATCCATTGTTCATGGTTTTCTTTTCTTTTCTGTAGCAGTGGAGGAATGCCATACTCTCTACAGCACTGCTCATCTCTGTAAAGGTTAACGGGCTGTGGATGTAGCTCTGCAGGAGAGTGTTTGCCTAATGTGGAAAGCCGTGGATTCATTCCCCAGCACGACAAAAACAAAACAGCCTAGGTGTGGGGTGCATTCCTATAATCCCAGTGCTTGGGAGGTAGATGCTAAAGTTTCAGGCGTTCAAGATTATCCCCAGATACAGAATGGATTTGAGGCCAGCCTGAGCAACATGAGACACTATTTCAATTAAAATTAAAAAGATTAATGTCATGTTGAAATGCATACAAATAGCTAGGTGTGGTGGTGAACCTTATTAATCCCAGCACTCAGGAGACAAAGGCAGGTGGATCTGTGAGTTGGAGGCCAGTCTGGTCTACAGAGCAAGTTCCAGGACAGCCAGGGCTACATAGTGAGACCTTGTCTCAAAACACCAAGACACCAACAAAACCATAAGAGATGTCTACAAGTAATTGTTTTTTCCATATTATATGTTAGTGGGCCACTTGAGGCTCTGGCACACTATTGTTCATATTATGTGTTATGGACCACTTGAGGCCCTGGCACACATAGGGTTGTGCTTGACTACTCAGTCACAGTTAGCCCCTAAAATGTAGTTCATAGAATTCTGATAGTCTTTAACTCTGTCACCTGTTCTAATACAGTTATAGTGACATTGTGATTCTTTTTAATCTGTTTCTGTGTTGGAAATGTTTATCATGTTAGAGTCAACATTTTAAAAAAATCTTAGAAGTGAAAAGGAACCAAAATGAACTAATGACAGACTGTCCACTTGAGTAATATGACAGTGTACCAGTTACCAAGTTGCGATGTGTCTAGCTAAACCTCAGAGTGGTGTTTCATGTCCATTGACACTGTATAATAGTTTAGCCAATATTATTTTCTTTATCAAGAAAATGGTAATTTCTTTATTCCACATTATGTAACATGCAACAGTTCTAAATGGTTTTGTTAAACTCAGAAAGCTTATGATAAGTTAAAAATGTATTACCTAAAAAATGGGTTTTCCTTAAGCCCATTTGAATATCTAAATACTTAGTTGTTCTTTAAATTTATAGTTGTATGCTTATGTTCATCACTAAAAATTGTCCTGGTCAAAATTACCCTAAAAATAGTCAGTTAAAACATTTTGTCATTTTTCAAAATATGATTAGTCCAAAAAAAATAAAAAGCTATATTTTTGTTGTTTGCTTGTTTGGTTGGTTTTTTTAAATATAAGATTTCACTACATAGTAACCCAAGCCATCCTCCTGTCTCAGCTTTCCAAGTTCTGGGATTACAGGTGTGTACTACTGTGCTTGGCCAACACTATGTAGCTTCATATTATTTTTTTACTAACTGTAGCTAACTTTGGGGTACAAGTCCTTAATCACCCATAGAACATGGAATTTTATTTGAGAGGATATATTTTTTTGGTCAGTGAACAAAAGTAATTCCTTAATTTGGTAAAAGTTCTGTAACATAATCTTTGAAACATATTTATTTTTATGTGTTTGAGTGTTTTATCTGCATCTATGTATGTGTACCATGAGAGCTCAGTACCCAGAGAGGTCAGAAGAGGGTGTCAGGCCAACTGGAGTTATAATGACTGTGAGCCAACACGTGGGTGCCAGGAAGTGACTCTGGGTCCTCTGACAGAGAAGCCAGTGCTCTTAACTCCTGAGCCATCTCTCCAGCTATGTGACATGATCTTACATTCTTTAATAGCAACACAGTCCTAGAAGAGTTCTGTAAAGTGTGTAATGTGAAACGTTGTCATAGAACAGTATTATCAATTCAGTTTTGTCTTTGTTTTTATTTTTGTACAGGCTGCAAGTTGGGAGAAGCTTCTGACTTTATTGTCCGTCAGGGGACACTGATCCAGGTGCCGTCCTCTGCAGGGGAGGTTGGCTGTTACAAGATCTGTTCCTGTGGACAAAGTGGCCTCTTGGAAAACTGTATGGAGATGCACTGTATCGACCTCCAGAAGTCTTGCATTGTTGGAGGAAAAAGAAAAAGTGAGTCTTGAACATATTCACGTTTGGTCTTATTAGAGTGTGAGATTGCTTGTCTCCACTTTGCACAAAGAATATTAGATGAATTCTTGCTAAAGAGTACAGTCTATACATCATATATTCCAACAGTACTTTTCCAACCATACAGAACACTGTGTGTGTGTGTGTGTGTGTGTGTGTGTGTGTGTGTGTTGGGGGTATTTTGTTTAAAACAGGATCTTGTTATGTAATCCAAGGAGCCTGAAGCTCACTACATAGCCCAGATTGCCTTTGAACCTACAATAATCCTCCAGCCTCTGTCTCCTGAGTGATGCGATCACGGTCAAGCACCACCACAACCAGCAAGGACTTGTAAAGAGCCCTCTTGAAAGCCTCTCAAGAAGGGTCTACTTGTTAATCTCAGTGAACTCTGACTGTGTGCCAAGCATAATGCCAAGTCTTGTCCCACATCACCTCTTTTAATTTCTGAGTTCCTCCTGTGTAGGTATTGTTATCGTTACTGCCCCTACTTCACAGCTGATACTCATCCAGTCTCCCTGCTAAGCACTGGGGCTCATGCCTGTAATCTCAGCACCTGGGAGACTGAGAGGATTTCTCTGAGTGTCAGAACACCTAGGTGACAGAGTGAGCTCCAGGCCAGCCTGAAATACATAGGGAAACTTGGATTGGGAGGAGGAGACAATCGGGGACAATAAAATGTCTAAGAATATACTGCAGCCTTATAGACATGTGATCTCTGAGAGTTTGAGGCCAGCCTAGTCTACATAGCAAGCTCCAGGACAGCCAAGGCTATACAATGAGATCTTGTCTCAAAATAAATATCTTAGATTTAAGCCCTAGTTTATGTATTCAAAAGTCATCTTTCAAGAATTGATATAAAAGTTTTTAAGAGGCTTGGCAGATAGTTCATTTGGCAAAGCCCTTTGAGACAACCTGAATTTGATTTCCCTATAACCCACGTAAAAATGCTGGGCATGGTGGTGCACACTTGTAATCCCAGTGCTGGGGAGGCAGAGACATAAGCCTGACATCCTGTGTTTGGTCCCAGGACCTACTGTGGAAGGTAAGAACCAACTCTGAAAAGCTGTGCCCTGACACTGTGACACACATGTACTCCCACATATGTGAGTACACACACAATAGTAGTAGATTTTACATTTTTAAACTTACAAATTTAATATATGGTGTGTGTGTGTGTGTGTGTGTGTGTGTGTGTGTGAGAGAGAGAGAGAGAGAGAGAGAGAGAGAGAGAGAGAGAGAGAGTGTGTGTGTGTGCGCGCGCGCGTACAAGTGTGCGTGGGCCACAGCATATTTGTGAATGTCAGAGAACAACCTGGGAGAATTGGCTCATTCCTTCCAGCATGTAGTTCCTGGGGATTGGATTCAGGCTTTGGCAGCAAGCATCTTTACCCACAGAGAAATCTCATATTTCTTAGTCTGTTTCTTAGTGCATGATATAATTGGTGTTTTCTTTCTTTCAGGTCATGGAACATCCTTCAATATTGACTGCAATGTCTGTTCTTGTTTTGCTGGCAATTTAGTGTGTTCCACCCGTCTCTGCCTCAATGAGCACAGTTCAGATGATGACCGCCGCACCTTCACAGGTAACCATGGGCATCCAGAGCTCGTCCTCCAGGGGCCATCATTCTTTGCACTCATATTCTCTTCTTGGCAATGTAGGAATTGCCCTAACTGCAGATTACATAGTAACATTAGTATCAAATCTGAGTGCAGGATACCATCCTCTCTGGCTCTCTGCTTCTTCCTGTTTGCAAAGGAGCCCATGTGCAGCCCTACTGAGGTAGTCTAAGGTGTCCATGTTCTTTCTAGTTTGTTCTCATCAGGTTCTTCTTCAGCCTTCCTCATCCACTCATTTTCATAGGCTCCCACAAACAATACAGCACTTGGGAGACAGAGGCAGACGGAACTCTGTGAGTGAGTTCAAGGCCACCCTGGGCTACATGAAATCGATCCAGTCTAAACGAGAAACAGAGCCAGGTGGTGGTAGCTTATACCTTTAATCCCAGTACTTGAGAGTCACACACCTTTAATTCCATACCAGGGAGATGGAGACAGGAAGGGATATGTCTGGGCAGAGAGAGGAATATAAGGTGGGAGGAGACAGGAGCTCATCGCATGCAGTCTGAGCATTCCTAGAGACAGGATTGCCTCTTTGGTCTGAGGATTCAGTAGACATAGATCTAGTGGCTGGCTGTTCTGCTTCTCTAATCTTTCAGCATTTACCCCTATATCTGACTTGGGTTTTTTATTATTAAGACCAATTAGAATCTGTGCTACAGGTTTGTCTTGTCTTTTGTTTTAATGTTTTTGTTTTTCCTGAGTTAAGGTACAATTCCATTTTAACATGATTTGTTAGAAGTTTGCCTTCAGTAAGACATGGGAGGGAGTGTATGTGTTTATTTGAGTCTGTTTCCTCCCTTCAGGTCTGCCCTGTAACTGTGCCGATCAGTTTGTCCCAGTGTGTGCACAGAATGGACGCACTTACCCCAGTGCCTGCATTGCCCGCTGTGTGGGTCTCCAAGACCATCAGTTTGAGTTTGGACCTTGTATCTCCAAGGATCCCTGTAATCCTAACCTCTGCCCCAAAAGCCAAAGGTAAGTTCAATGCTACTTCTTTTCTTCAGCTAAAGACTAGTGCTGTGCACGCCCCACATGATGAAAATACAAAGGTGGATTAAGAAGTAGTCTGGCTCACGTATGTAATCCCAGCACTTGGGGCACTGAAGCCGGAGAACTCTGAGTTCATGGTCATTCTGTGCTACATGCTGAGCAGTCTCAAGAAAGAAAACGTTGTCTCTGTCTGGAGAGAAAGAGCTGCATAGAGCTCCCTGGCTGCACGATTAGGAGTGCAGGTGTAGAGCAGTGACTGCAGCTGGAGTGGGAAGGGCCTCAGGTGCTCAGACACATGACACTCAGCTGGATCTGTGAAGAGCAGGAGAGTTAGGGAGGAAGCTGGTGTGGTGACAGCAGATGGCAACAGGAGCAGAAATGCATGCTGGGAGTAAGGCAAGGGCAGGCCACAAAAGAGATGGGAGAAATGGATGCATTCTTACTAGCTATTCCTGGCTTCTTCTACTAGAGCACTCATTGTAGGAATTAGACATGAGAAATCTCAGAAAGTGCAACGTTAGCATTATTTGATATCATTTGGCTTTGGACTCCCTTCTCTGTAGTCTCACCAAGCCAAATGACAGTGACCTGACCTTGATGGACTTCTGCACTGCATGTGGCGGTCCCCAGGCAAGTGTGACTGACTTAGATTTCAGCATTCTAGACCTGGAGTGTTCACCTCTGAGCAAGCCTCGTCCCAGAGTCATAGCTCACTCCTGATGAAGGAGTTTGTGCAGAAAGTTGCTTCTTTGTCTTGAAAACTCTGGCACAGAATAAAATGGGAGGTTTTCTTATGTAATGAAGTGGCAAAGAGTCAGCCGCATGTCTGTTAAAGTTCATTGTTCCAGTTTCACTTTTGTGGCTGTGATAAAGCACCCTGAGCACAAAAGCAACTTTGAGAAGAAAAGAGTTTGCTTGGCTCAGAGTTCCAGGTTATAGTCTATTACTGCAAGGAAGCCAGGGCAGGAACTTGAAGCACCAATCCGCAGACAAGAGCAAAGGGAATAACTGTCTGCACTGCCCACTTGCTGCATCTTAGATCCGAGTACACTTCAGGGCCCAGTGCATGAAATGGTGCTGCCCACAGTTGGGGTTGCTCTTTCCAGTGTAACTAACAGTCACCACAGTCCCCATGGACATGACCACAGGCCAACATGGTCTAGGTCATCCCTCTTCCAAGTGGTTTCTGGTTGTGTCAGGTTGGCAGTAAAAACCAGCATCACATCAGTACAGCAGAAACAAAACCAAGAGTTCACTGGCTGATATCCTGGATAATGTTGTCTTGCTTTTTACATCTTCAAAGTGGAGAGGCTTTGCTGGATAGATTGCCAGTATAGAGGAAAAATTTAAAATTCAACTACACAAAAAGCACATTTTGGGGGCATAGTAACAAATGACAAAAAGGGAAGAATATCACAGAGAAATAACCCTGACAAATCAATGTGAGGAATACCATCTTACTGTGAAAACTTGTGAGCAATAATAGCTTCATAGAAAAAATACGCCAAGGAAACAAACAGAAAAATGAATAAAATGGTTCTTAAACATTTGGGGGTTGGTGGTTTGAATGCTTGGCCCATAGGGAGTGATGCTATTAGGAGGTGTGGCCTTGTTGGAGTAGATGTGGCCATGTTGGAAGAAGTGTGTCACTGTGGGGGCGGGCTTTGAGGTCTCTTGTATGTTTGACCTGCACCCAGTACACAGTTCTCTCCCTGCTGCTTGCAGATCAAGCTGTAGATCTCTCAACTCCTTGTCCAGCACCATGTCTGTCTGCATTCTGCCATGTCCCACCATGATGATAATGGACTAAACCTCTAAAACTATAAGCCAACCCCAATTAAATGTTTTCTTTTATGAGCTGCTATGGTCATGGTGTCTCTTCTCAGCAATAGAAACCCTAAGACAGGGGAAATGTGTTTCTTTCTATTTTTTTTTCCTTCCTGGCTTCAAACAGGGGATGGGAATGTGTTTCTTTACTAAAACTTAAGTAACTCTATTATATACAAGTCACCATTATTCAGTTCTTTCGTATAGTAGAAGATTAAATGAAGCCCATTGGCGTGTTCAGCAGGTTGCCCCACTGCTATTCCTTAGAGACTTGGGATCCTCTTGCAGTGACTTTGCCATCTCTACCACTCCACAAACCTTTATACACTCTGCTTCTGGCTAGCAGAGATGAGGTGGTGGAGGATGTTCTTGAGAAGCATTCATGTGCCACCTGAAGAGGTGACATCATCATTATTACTGCCAACCATATTCCACTGTCTAGAGCTCAGTCACTTGGCCTCAGCCAGCTACCAAAGGAGACCCAAGAATGTAATCTAGATATATGATCCAGAGAAGAATAAGTGAATTTTACCAACATACAGCCAGTTAGGACCAACTTTTAATCTTCCTCATATTGCCAGAAATTGAAATTAAATTAAAACCATAACTATGTGCCACTTTGCATCTATTGGATTGGCAAAGACCAAAAATCTGTAACATAAATTTAGGAAACAGATACTGTCATATATCTGTTGGATATATGAGCTGGAAGAGGGTTAGCATATTCTTCCCGGGGGGCAATTTGGCTCAAGCCTGTTTTGTTAAAATGTATGTGGATGAGCGTTTTGCCTGCATGCATGTCTATGTAACATGTGTATACAGTGCCCTCCGAGGCCAGAGGAGGGTGTCAGATCTGGAACTGGAGTTACAGGCAGCTAGCTGTGAGCTGCCATGTGAGTGCTGGGAATTGAGCCAGGCTCCTTTGAAGAGATGTCTCTGAACCACTGAGCCAGCACTCCAGCCTCCAGTTTCCCATGCACAAAGGTGCTTGTTTCCCCCTTACCCCCCAGGCTCCAGTTAGAACACCCTGTTCCATGTGTCCCCAGGGCTCACTACTCAGCTAATCATTCCGTTTTCTGTTCTGAGTGTCCTCCTCTTCATGTACTCCATTCCCCCTGTCTCTTCTGGGCTGCCTGTGCTGCCCGAAGCCAGGACGTTGCTGCCCCTACCACAGTCCCTCCATGCTTCTGGTTCACCTGCTGGCTTTGGTCGGTTTTTTTTTTTTTTTTTTTTTTAGATGTGTGCCAAGACCACAGGTTTGCCTGACGACCTTTGATAAATTTGGATGTAGCCAGTATGAGTGTGTGCACAGACAGCTCACCTGTGAGCAGGTCCGAGATCCTGTGTGTGATACAGACCACATAGAGCACAGCAGTCTCTGCACTTTGTACCAAAGAGGAAAAAGCCTCTCTTACAGAGGCCCCTGCCAGGTATGTCATTTGGCTGCCAAATCAAAGGGGACTGGGCTCAAGGTAACTTTTGACTCTTTCGAGACCAGCAGAGTGCAGTCTTCTCCTGAGAAAGGAGTGGTGTGGCTAGCTCAGGGGGTTAGTGTGTAGCCTCTGAGGAGGCACGTAGAAGCAGGTGGACCCTGACTTCAACCCACTCTTAGGAAAAGACTTAAGGCTTCACACCCAGTATGGTCACCGCCAATCATTTGTCCACAGCTCTGTGGGCTGCCATAGAAAACAAATCAGGAAGAAAAGCGGTCTCACCACTCGTCCCCGCGCTTGCTGCTTCCCACCTTCTACCTCTCACTGTGTTGAGTGAGGTGAAAATCTAGTGCTTGTTTTACATAAGCCTAACTCAGTCTTTTAGGCTTGTGAAATCCACTTCCACGTTAAGCAACCTTTCTGACGGCCTCCTTGGAGCTTCCCACTGGCCTTCCTGATTCTGTACTGAACCCTCTGCTGGGAGAGTCCCATCTTTGGGCCCAGCATCACCTGCCTGCAAGCCACTAACACCAGACATGCTGTCCGTCCATGGAGAGTCCCTGCAACTTGTCTGGCTCCTGTTTTCTCTTGGAGCTGGTGTCCCACTTACACAGACACCATCTGCTCTAACTGCCCCCCCCCATCACCCTTGCTGGCTCTTCTCAGCTAGGGTATTTCTCAAGTATATCCCTACTACCTAACAGGTACAGAGTATGTCTGCTCCACTCATCACTCTACCTGTCCCTCCCTTTCCCACACCCGGCATGAAATGGTAAGGTCTACTCCACCTTTTCATGAAGAGTAAGTGGCTTTTTAATTCAGACCTTCATGACTACTAAAAGAAGTCTGGGTGAAAGAATGGCAAGGGATATTTTTATCTTGTATCTGTTTCAGAATGAGCACCCAAGTTTCAAAGATTTTCACATTGAGACAGCTTATTCCTTAGTCCACCGAAGGGGCTTTAGAGGCTCCCCACAGCTTATGCCCATGTCTTTTCACTTCCTGAAAATAGGGAGATCAGCTCTGTGCTCACAATTAGAAAGAGATACCATAGGAGTTTCCAGGCTAAAAGCTACTTATTTTTGCTCAGCCCTTCTGCAGAGCTGCAGAGCCTGTTTGCGGGCACAATGGTGAGACTTACAGCAGTGTGTGTGCTGCCTACTCGGATCGTGTGGCAGTTGACTACTATGGGCCCTGCCAGGCTGTTGGGGTCCTCTCTGAATACAGTGCTGTGGCCGAGTGTGCTGCTGTGAAGTGTCCTTCACTCTCATCCATGGGCTGCAAACCCGTCATTCCACCCGGTAAGCTGGGGTGTTTGGGGTGGGCAGGGGTAGGACCAGAAAGGTTTGCTGATCCCCCCCAGAACATGAGCCCTTAAGAAGAGAGTTCCTGAGTCTGTAAACTTTGAAAAGCTATAATCCCAGCACTCAGGGGGCTGAGACAGGAAGTTTGCCTGTGATACAGGCACTCAGGGATACAGAATAAGACCAAAAAATAAAAATAAAAAGTTCACAACACCCTCATGCTGACATTCTGAGTGAACGCCAAAGCTGTCTTAGTGTTTGTTGTGCTGACATCAGAAAAGCATGGCAGCTGCTGGAGAACTCCACCAACACTGTGGCTCACAACCATTGTCACTCCAGTTCTAGACCCTGTACACCTTTCTAACTTCCTCTGGCACCGAGTGCACACATGGTGCACATACATACTTGCATACAGGCAAACACTCACATAAAATAAAAGGAATAGATCTAATTGTAAAATTAAAAAGAAAAACAAGAGCATGTCAACCTTTTTCAATCAAAATCTTACATCAGGCATCAATATGTAAGCAGATAAAATAGTGTTTAAATTAAAAATTTAGGATTACTAGATTAAATACATACATTTACTTATTTTAAAGTACCTGAATAATTAATGAATAGTTGAAGTGTTTTGATGAACACAAACATTTGTAATTGAGAGAAGCAAGGAGAGTTGACTTAGTTGTATATCCAGTGGCTCTGTGAGCATCAGTGTTTGTGGACAGTGTACATTACACTTATGCTCATCAGTAAGGCAGGCATCGGAAGAGCCTTCATTCCAAGTCTCCACCTGCAGCTCGCCTGGGACTCACTGGGCCTCCACTGTGTTCTGGTCATGCTTCTAAGCACCAGGGACCCAGCAGTGAACAAAACGAAGCCTCTTCCCTCCTGGTGACCACATTCCAAGTGAGGGGACATAGGTTCCCTGTAGATCCAAACTGTCAAGTCAAAACTACCTGATGAGGCTGAGTGAAGAGATGGTGACGGCCTGGTAGAAAGGCCACTGATGAGTTGGGCGATGAACTCTGTTAAACGTGGCATAAGATTTGACTGTCTCCTGCCTTGCTATGGTTTTTAAATAGATTAAGGTAGTTTAGAAAATTACATGTGAAGCAAGCACTCAACACCTGAAGCTCCCTTGTGCAGACAAGAAAGCAGGGGGTTCAGCACAAACTGCCTGGCAGGACCACAGCATGAGATGAGAAGCGGGCAGGTCTGGTCTGCTGTTACTCCATAGCCTCTGCACCCCGAGCATCGCCGGAGGAGTGTGTCAGGATGGTAAACACAGATATTACAACCCTGGGTTGCTCATCAAGCACAGCTGAAGGTGAAATCACCAGGAAGGACAGGTGACAGCCACAGTGGAATGTGGCCACTGACCTTGTTTTATTCTGAACTCACAAAAAGTTCTGTCGCAGGTGCTTGTTGCCCATTATGTGCTGGGATGTTACGGGTTTTATTTGACAAAGAAAAACTGGACACTATTGCTAAGGTAAGTTGCTCCATATGCCGGGTACCATTGAAAGCACATTGCTAAACTTCTCAGGAGTACTGGAGTGCACAACATATTGTCCCTGTGTATAGGTAAAGGACCTGCTCCCCAGATTCGCTCAAGGCCATATAACTCATAATTAGTAGGACAAGGGTTGACACCCAGGGTAGCTGGGTCCTGACCTGTGCTCCTCCCTGCCTTGCCCTTTCTTAGAAAGGTCCCTGCCAGCTCAAAGAGCATAGTCAGGGTCAGGTGGCCAGCAGAAGTATAAATCCAGATGGTCTTTGCACCCATTCCCCCAAGGAGCCACCTTCCCTGTCTGTCTGTCTTTCCCTTTTCCTGCTGCCCCCTTTTGGCGAGCCAGGACTCTAGTGATGCAATAGGCAAAGACTTGCCACTTGCTGTCCTTCCTGTCTATTGAGACACCTGTTTCCACGGAACTTCGTTTCCCTGTGCCCTCCAGTTCTGAGCAGTTGCTTTTTGAGAAGTGGGATGCTTTCCTCAGTCACTTCTGCCTTGTGTTTAGAGACAGGATCTCTCACTAACCCAATATCTCTCATTCAGCCGGATTGCCTGGCAAGCAAGCCCCAGGGGTCTTCCTATTTCTGCCTCCTCAGTGCAGAGATTGTATGTCCCACCACATGCAAAATTTTTACATTTTTACATGAGCTCTGTGATTCAGACTCAGGTTCTCAGGAAGCCCCTGACCAATGAAAGACCTTGTCTTAAAAAACAAGGTGAGATTGCTCAGTGGTTAAGTGCTCTTACGATTATGGCTCTTTCAGAAGACTCAAATTCAGTTCGCAGCACCCACCTCAGACAGCTTATAACTACCTGTGAGTCTGGCCTCTGTGGTACCTGCACACATGTGCATGTACCCATACAAGGCATATATACACATAATTAAAAATCAAATTAGAAAAGCTTTTTGGTTTTTTGAGACAGGGTTTCTCTGTGTGGGCCTGGCTGTCTGAAACTCATTTTGTAGGCCTGGCCTTGAACTCACAGACTTCTGCCTACTTCTGCCTCCCAAGTGCTGGGATTAAAGGCATGTGCCACCACCCCCAGCATAAGTATCTGTTTAAAGGAGGTAAAAATATCTCCTGAAAATGACATCCAGGATTGACCTCTGGCTTGTGCATCACACACACACACATACACACACACACACACACACACACACACACACACACACACACACACACACACACACACCACACACTCCTTAAGTAGATACATAGGTAGGTAGGTAGATAGATAGATAGATAGATAGATAGATAGATAGATAGATAGATAAGATAGACAAGATAGACAGACGGACAAGCCTATATCCTAGCTCTTGGGAGGTAGAGGCAGGAGAACGGTCAAGGTCATCTTCAAGGCCATCTTTAGTTACTTGAACCCTATTTCAGACACAGAAAACCTAAATAAATAAACAGCACTTCTGAGCTAGGTATGCTGGTACAGGATTGCCATGGAGCCAGCAAGGCTAAGGCAAGAGGATCATGAGTTTAAAGCTAGCCTGGTCTATATAGCAAGACCCTGCTCAAACCAAAGTACTTCTGCTGGGGGTTAGTTTTGGCTGAAAACCTCTGTGGACAACCCAAATCCCATTGCACCGGACCCTGGGCAACAGGATTTTGACCAGCAGAGCCAAACCTGGCACTGAGCACTGGTCAAAGAGCCTCTTCAGCTGCAGCTGAAGAAGAGTAGCCTAGGCAGCAAGAGGGATCCTTTTCAGTTCCTGGAACTGTCTCCTAGGTGACAAACAAGAAGCCAATTACAGTTCTGGAGATTCTTCAGAAGATCCGCATGCACGTGTCTGTCCCACAGTGTGATGTGTTTGGATACTTGAGCATCGAGTCGGAGATTGTGATCCTGATTATCCCTGTTGACCATTATCCAAAAGCTTTGCAGGTGGGTTCACATACATTGTGCAGCCAACTTGTCACTTTAGAGTTTGGTGGACTTACAGTGGGAGTGGGGGACACAAACCAGGGATGGGAAAGAACCAAGGGGTGAGGAAACAGGGCACCTTGGAAGTGTCATTGGGAAGGGAAGGAAGAAAGAGCAAGGCAGCCTCTGAGAGTCTGTTCCGGGTACGGAGGCCAGACACACCAAGTCCACCCCACCATGACTCAGTGAGGCAGCCAAGGCCTGGGGAGTAGGACACTGGCATGGGCCAGACAGTGACCAAGGGTCCATCAGAGGCAGTCTCCAGGGCCCTAAGTTTTTCTTCCCCTCATATCAGGGGACTCTGGAACTTCACTGCCCAAGTTTTGGCAGAAAGTATCCAGGACTCATGGAAGGGGTGGATGGAGGCAGTCCAGATGCCTCCTTCCAAACCCGTTTCCATCCTCATCTTTAGAACAGTAGTAAAAGCATTCCCTATGACTGGGTCTAACTGACTCTCTCACTGTCTCTCGTGAGATAGGCAGTGTATGGTATGGTATTATGCAAAACCAAAAATGGCTGACTGACTAGGGCAGTTTCCATTACTGTCCTTCTATGTGTATAATTAGTTAAGCCCTGTAACTAACTCAGACTACACATAAGAGCAGAGGAAAAGTGAGCTGCCTCTGCGACTGTTCTGCTTTTGACATGTGCCTGGAATTTGCTTCACTGGACCTTTTCAGGATTCTGAGGTTTTCTATTGAAAGATCTTTCCCCTTGCAGATTGAGGCCTGCAATAAAGAAGCAGAGAAAATCGAGTCCCTCATCAACTCGGACAGCCCCACTCTGGCGTCCCATGTCCCTCTCTCTGCCCTCATTATTTCCCAGGTGCAGGTCTCCAGAAGCCTTCCATCCTCTGCTGTGAAGGACAGGCCTCCCTGCCACTCCCTGCTCCTCTTCAGCCTGGGTCTCGCCATGCACTTGCTGTGGATTCGCCCCTGACTGCCCACAAAAGCTGCAAACCATCCCTTGACTCGGCCAGCCCACCTTGTGAAGACATTCAGGACTGTTAGCGGGTGGCCGAGAAAAAGCACGTGTCACCTCTTAGCACCACACAGTATTTTTTTTTAAATCTGCCAATACTAGGGGTTTTGCCTTGAATTTAAAATGATAAACTAGGCTCTCCCAGTATAATGGAATCTATTGCTGGTGGGTCACGGGGCCACAGTTTACATTTTGCTCAGTAGATAAGTACCCTTCTCCAAAGCAAATGTACCGTCACTGATCAATGAGACGGTCACTTCATAGGAGAGCCCCTTTGCTGTTGGGTTTGTGTCCTAGTGGCTTCAGAGTTCCTGTTAAGTGTTGAGGCTGCCACTGTGCTGGTTTCTGTGTCTGGAAGCTAAGGGTTCAATGAAAGGCCACTGCTGTGTCAGCATAGAGGGAAAGAAAGCCTTGAAATGATCACAGGCAGACTCCATAGTCATTTAAGGCAGGACTCCAATGGACCTGTCTTGCAAGTGGTCCTCCCAGTAATTGCCAGTTTGTGCCTGTGAATGGGGCAGCCCCAGTGCATCCAAGCGTCTTGGGTTGTGCAGTTTTATATTAGCCAGATAGGCTGGTCAGTACTCACCACGTTCAGAGAGTTTAACTATCAGACTTTAAACCAATTGCTGCTACTATATAATTGCCAAAAAGTAAGATAATTAGTTCATGTAAATAGTACATGATTTTTTAATTTTATTATGAAGGTGAATAGCCATATTTGTAAATGACAATCATATGTGTTAGCCCTGTACTTTCCGTTCATGAAGACACATTTGCTTTTGTGATGTGCACAGTGTGGATAAGTGTCTGTCTGACTTTCTTTTTATATAGAATTATAAAGACTGTGGTTTATATATTTAAAATGTCAGGCTAAGTATTAAAATGTTTGTATGTTGTCTAAGAAATTGGATACTTTGAATGTTTCACAGTTTGAAATAAGCTATTAATGTAATACTTATTGTTTGTATGCACCTGAACTTAGATTTTACATGAAGTATTTTTCAGTGTTACTTGTACCCTCTGAAATTTAGCAATATGCTTATTATACCAAAATGTTGTTGAAAAGTGGGCACTTAGAGCTTTCAGAGGATCTCCGTGCTGATGTTAATGTAGACTCTGTCACAATTGCCTGTTTCTGTCTAAGTGTCTTCAACATACTAGACTATATTGTGTATATATATATTCTATATATAGTATACCATAATATACTATATATGTATCTATATATAGTATACATCAATATACTAGAAAGCTTTTCTATTTTAATAAAAGTAATTTTATATGATCATGTGTATTTCCAGGTAATGTGTGCACTCAGATTGAAACTGTTTCTCACTCTTGAGTTGTGTCTTTACTGTGTGGTGAGAGGTCCTGGAGTGGAATCAACCCAAGCCAAGGCCTCTGGGAGAGTGAAACAGGCATGTTGAACACCCAGGCATAGCCAGAGGGCAGGCAGTAGCAGAATCTGGTACAGACTCCAGCTTTAGGCCTTCCAAGACAGAAACAGACAGGCAGGTCTGTTCCCTTGGCCTCATGTTCCAGCTCAAGGGTACATTTGGGGGCAGATGCCTGTGAAGTGTGGGGATGGAGGGACTCCCGATGAGGACCTGACTAGCATAGCATCAGTTTCTTAGGCTGAGTGCATGAAACCCCATCATGTTTGTGTCACTCCTCCACTGCATCAGCTCTAGTTCTTCCCACGCCATCTTCACTCCAGCTCCCATACTGTGTCCTCATAGACGGGAGAAGAGACAGAACCATGAGCTGCCGCTGAAGTCTCTACTCAAGTGCCAGTCTTCTCAGCCTACAATTTAGTGGGCAAAGCAAGTCATGTGTCTGCTCCTAACAAAAACTTTTGGGTGGGGATGTAAAGTATCCCTGTGGTGCGGTATGTGTTATTGGGGACGGTGAGTACTTTGGTTAATGCAGTTTACCTCTGAGGGCTCCCCTCGGGGGCACAGATGAGAGCCAGGACTGACTGGATATAGTTTTGATATGTAGTCTTCACACACTTCAGAGACCTACAGAGTATGGCTTTAAGATGTTTTAATAATATAAGGCTTTTCATGCCAGTGAGACACATCTGCTCCTGGCAGCACCAGTCTACTTCAGAGAAGATGATGGGCATCAAAGAACCTCCATGTGAGTTTGCTTAAAATGTGGCAAAACTAACCACTGGGTAATAAATTGTCCTTCCCTTGACTACTGACAGAATGCTGTCCAAATTGGACAAACAGGACACAAAGGAAGTCAACTGATAAGCTTTGCCAAGACAAAGTAGGCTAGTCCTTCAAAATTCCTGCTTCACAGAAAACTCTGTCAGATATTCTAGGCCTGTAGGCTCAAGATGGATGCCTCAACATTACAGAAGAACCTTGGGTGACTGTCCAGGTAGCCAGCTGTCTCTGTCATTTCTACAGTTTTGGAAGTTGGTTGTTCTGCACTTAACCCTTCTTGGGTCTCTGATGGGGGTTGAGGACTAGATAGTTACAGTTTTACAGTTTTCCTTGTTACCGAATTTTAACAAAAAGTCACAAAATAGATGTAAAGATTGGACCCCAGACTGATAGCTGGGAAACCATCATAGGACTGTCCCAGACCCCCTGAACGTGGGCAATCTATGGGGCCTCTGGTAGAGGACCAGTATTTATCCCTAGTACACGAATGGACTCTGGGAGCCCAATCCACATAAAGGGATGCTCTCTCAGCCTAGACACACAGGGGAGTGTAAGGGGCCATGGGCCCAAAACAATGCAGCTTAAAGTCCACCTTTGTAAGCCTTTTAATGACCTTTAAGTTTGTGGCTTAAAGTCAGCTCTGTGAGCCTCATATAACCTGTAGTTAGACACGGTTTGGCCAAGTGGAACTGCTAACTGCTTCTGTTCCGAGAAAGGGTCTGGGGCTTTTCTGTTCGCTGTTCCAAGGAAGACCACTAGATGTTCTGGCTGATAAGAAGAATGTTCCAGTCCCAGCAAATACCTGATGTTCCTTCTGTTATTCCCCCCAATTCTATTGTTGCAGGGCTATTTAAGCCCACTCTAAGCCCCAATAAGCCGAGACCTTGACATTGCACAGACGGACTCTTGTCCTTTCTTGTGCCCTTGGTCTCCTTTCTTTCTCTCGCCCATGACTCTTTCAGGCAGCCCCCCTTCGGAACCCTGAATAACTGGACCCACGGGACAGGACGGGTCAAGTGGCGCCTGAACAGGGACCCGAAGTACGGTCAGCTGTCGGATGGCGAAAAGACAGCCCGGGACAAAGAGGATCCTGTAGACAGCTAAACTCGAGCTCTCTCCAAGTGGAGGTAAGGTACCAATCATTGCCGTCCAAATGCCATGGGTACTTTCATTAGTAAGGAGTTAAAATTCATAACAGAGTTCAAAATAGCATTCAGGGAGAAAGGAGTAAGAGTTAAAAAGAAAGATAAAAAGGAGTAAGAATTAAAAAGGAGAAGATAAAAAGAAATAAGAGTTAAAAAGAAAGATTTAGTTCATTTTTTCTGTTTTATTAATAAAGCTTGTCTATGTTTGATTTTAATGGGACCAGACATAGCTCCCCAGACCTGGGAAAAGGTTGGGAGAGATTTAGGTAAGATGTATGAGTTAAACCCCCCCCAAAAAAAAAAGTTCCTGAAGTTATTATTAATTATTGGGCTCTTCTCAGGGACGTCATTCAGAGCCCTGAACTCGGTGAGAGGTCTTGCCTCTTGCTGACTGTTAAAGACTTCCTTCAGAAGTCACGACCATTGTCATATACAGAAGCCAATGACCAACCTTCCCCCATTCCCTCAGCCCGTGCTCTCACCCTCCTGGGGCTCTGCATACTTGCAAGCCTCAGGGGACTCGCTGGTCTGCTCCTTGCTGGCAGCATTTCTTAGAGGCGGTCAAGCTTGGGGGCTGCAACTTACAGCCTTGGGAGATGCCGCCATGGTCGATGGCTAATTAATGTATATAAATGCTATTGATACAGCCAGACAGAAACTGTTTTTGAGACTTATAGAAAAGAAAAGGCAACATATTTAAGCTTAGAATTGTTCAAATTTTGGATGCTCATATTTCAATGATTGACTATAAGCTACTATGTTAAAAATTTCAATTAGGGATTTTTCTTTTCTACAAATTGATCATAACCTAGGCAAAAGGAGAAATGTGAGACGTATGCAAGTTATGAATGAACGGTGTGGCCACACCTGGATGCGTGATGTGATTGTGAATTTATGAATGCGGATGAATGGAAATGCCTAAATTGCCTTGGATATGATTAGAGATATTTACATTGCCTAGGATATTGTTTAAAAAATATCAAAATCACTTTAATAGAGTCAAAAAGAGCATCCAGTTAATGAGTCAATGTCTTAACAGGAAAAATTATGATTTGAGCCCTAGGAGATAGTCAATTAAAAAGTTAGCAAAAGTTTATAGCATTAGCTTAGAGATATGAGGAATCTGTGATACTATAAAATTTGGCAGATGAGAGGATATAGGTCTTACTAAATTTTTATGGTTAAAAAAGGACATCTAGAAAATAAGGGTTGATGCATGATTTTGAGAAGGATTTATGAGAAGCCTCAAAAAAGAACCAACCTGTTAGATTCACAGCTTGGAAGGTCAGCTAACATGCAAGTGAGGTCTTATCAGCTTGTCAGCCTCAAAGATTCGATTAGAAAAGGCTACTCAGAAACTCTAAATAAATCTAGAGAACTGTTAAAGACATATGTTATATTCTAAAGAAATTAGGGCTTAATAGATAGCAATTGGAAAAGATAGTTTAAAAATCTTTTAAATGAGTTTTTTAGAAATTGTTATAAAACATTCATTGGTTAAGTACCTTTTTTGGGACATATAATGATGATTTAAATCCTTTAAGTAAAATTCTATAAGGAGATAATGATCCAGATATACCCAAACAGCTAACTAGAAAGGTAGACAAGTTCTATAATTAGAGGAGGCGATTCAGCATCATCAGATATATTGACTATGCAAAACCATGGGAAGATTATGTACTCCCCACAAAGCATAGTCTGATTTCTGGTTTATGGCAGAAGGAACCATTGCTATGGTTGTGCCTACCCGTCCACCAGCCTAAATATTTAAAACCCTTATTTTAAAGCATTAGCCTACATGGTACAGAAATGCCATATAGGCCTAAATTCCTTTTTTTTTTTTTTTTTTGCTTTTGACTAGCATTTCAGCCTTCTTGGGTCCCTAACTTCGTCCCAAAGTCAACAGGAAGTAGCATGGAAAAGAATGCATCGCCCATTTTCCCTGGTTGAAATGCTAAGTCAAAAGAAACTCCCTTACATGGGGGAATGCCAATATCTCTCACTCCCTGATGGGGACTCTGGAGAGACAACAATTCCATGATTGCTCTATGCTGCCCTAAAAGAGGAGTGCTGTTTCTATGTTAACCATTCTGGAGTTATTAGGGATTCCATGGCCAAGCTCAGAGAAAGACTCAACCATCGGTGAAAGGAACGGGAGTCCCAACAAGGCTGGTTTAAAGGAATCTCCACCCTCTTAGGACCCCTACTTATTCTTTTACTGCTGCTTACTTTTGGGCTATGCATTCTTAATCACCTACTCCGATTCATTAAGGAATGCTTATCCATAACCCAAGCCCTAGTTCTTAATCAGCAATATCAGGCTCTCAGGCAATAAGCAGGACCATGGGTTTTAGGATTAAAACCTCACAAAAAAAAGATGGGGGAATGAAATATTTTAGTTTGCTGAGAGAAAAAGTTTTAAAAGATTTTAATTCTTCTAAAAGATTTAGAGAGAAAAAGTTTCACACAGGCCTTGGCCCATTACAAGGGGGTTGGCCCCAACCCCGGGCACATCCTATGGTTTAGATGGGGGCAATCGCCAAGACAATCCTCTTTGGGTCACACCTGGCTGGCCAACAGACAATCAAGGACTTTCCAGGATATGTTCTATGGTTTTTCCTTTGTAGAAAAGCAAGTCACACCTGGGTGACCACTCTAACATGAGATCATACTTTGTAATCAATCACTTTATGCCCCTTGCCTGTATGCTGATCTGCGGTTTTTTTTCCTATATAAGGAGCCTGTAACCCTTGCTGGGGTGTGCAGCTTCCCCGAAGTTGCTGACACCAGAATGCACATTCGTTCAATGTTTTAGAAAGTATTTTATAAGAGAACCAAGTATGATACATGTCTCCTACTCTAAGCAACAGTTTAATTGATGGTTTCAGAACAATGATTTATGGGTGATTGTCTTTGCTCAGTTTTCAGGAAGAATTAATAATCAGTTTCTACCTCATGAACTGTTACAATTTGCACTAATGCATCTTTTGTATTTCCAAAATTATAAAAAGCAGTCCTATAAAAATATGCTATTTTAATTTTTACCAATGGTTCTATTGGGAGAGTCACTTATATAGGTTATTAATAGAAAGAAATAGATAGAGCAGACAGCTCTGGCTTCAGCTCACATAATTAAACTGCAAGCTGTTATAATGGTCTTTTAAATCCTGGTAAATAATTCATTTAATTTATATACTGACAGTCACTATGTCTTCAAGGATCTTATGGCAATAGAGACAATTCCATACATAGGATCCGATATTAGATTAATTTGAGCAAATTCAAAATATTATTCACCTAAGAGAATTATCATGTTTATGGGTCACAATGGGAACCTATTAAATGGGCCTTTCCCTGATTACTAGCCAAATAGAATGAATTAACTGATTAACAAAATCAGTTGATTTGCCTCAAATAGAAAAAGCTCGACAGGCTTGTAACTTTCTTCGTAATAGCAAAAGTCTAAGTAAGAAATTTGGCTTAACCAGAGAGACTGCTGGTCAAATCATCAAACAATGTGGAATAGGTCCACAATATGGCTATGGCTAATTTAAGGATGAATCCTCAAGGCCTGCTCCCCAACCATTTATGGCGAATGGATGTGACTCACATTACAGAGTTTGGCAAGTTAAAAATGTGCCACTCCACAAACAGGAGAAGCCACCAGGCATGTTATAAGTCACTGTTTAAGATGTTTTGCTTACATGGGAGTGCCAAAAGTTATAAAAACAGATAATGGGTCTGGATATACTAACAAAGCTTTCCAGCAATTTTGTGCTTAATTCCCAAGACTGGTGCTACCAGGACAGCCCGTGAGGCCTAGTCCCGCCCAGGGTGTGTGGACCTGCCTGCCGAGCCCGTAACAGCGGGCGGCTGGGCCTTTGGGGACGCAGCATGCTGCTGACTTGGGGGAGTGAAACGCCTGCCTCCGTGCTTCTGTAGCAGCGGCTAGACATGAGGCTAGCCCACAAGCCAGGCAGTGGTGTGGCACGCCTTAATCAGCCGAGGATAGCCTCTGGCATCCATCAATGGCTCAAAATTATACTCAAGCCTTATGGAAAGATCCCCTAACTTACAAATGGCACAGACCAGATCCGGTCCTCATTTGGGGAAAAGGACATGCATGGATTTTTAATACTCAGGCCAATAATGCTAGATGGTTGCCTAAATGCCTTTTAAAACTAAATAATCCACCCACCGGAAGCCCCTGAGAAGCCTTCTAATTCTGCTTAATTCTAGATAAAAGATGCTGTCTTTTTGGCTACTTGTGTGTTCCCACCTTCAATTGCCATTGCCGCTGGAAGCCCTTATCAGATCTACAACTACACCTGGATGATCCTCAACCAAGCCAGTGATGCTGCCAATGCTTCCACAACTATTACGACCACCCCCTCCTATTCCCCCTGATACTTGATTTATGTGCTTTAGCCCTAGGGGCCTCTCCAGACTAGGGAACTCCTGACCATTTTCCCCCCCAGGACCTCCCTCCTCTGCTGACCTTATTCTCTCCTTAATTAACCCTACTGTTCAGGCCCCTCATCAAGCCAACCACTCCCTTATAGAGGACTGTTGGGTCTTTTATTCTTCCACCCCTCCCCTTTATCAGGGAATTGCAGGCACTTACTAATTCCTACCTTGCCTGTTCTACTAGATTAACTACTTAAATTGTCACCTCTACCTTTTCAAAAACTAACCAGATTCATTAAGTCTCAGATTGACGCCATCCTTGAAAAACTGGTTTTGGTCCACTACCATCGCCTAGAGGCATTAGATTCTGAGCTGCCTGATGACTATAAAAACCCCCACAGTCCTAAAGGACTGGAATTCTCAGGCCTTAAATCCATGGTAAATGCTTCTGCTTTAGCCTTACAGTCCCTTAATAATTCTCGCTATCAGGAATGCTGGATTTGCTTTTCCCCTCGGCCCCCCTTCTATGAGGGCATGCTAACTTTCAAAAATCTTCTCTTCACTAATGAGACTTCCTCACTAAGATGGCATTCCGTGAATCATGAGGGTTTGACCTTAAGTCAGGTCTCAGGCAAAGGCCTCTGTATTAGAGGACCGGAACTCCATTTCCCAGAACCCTTACAGCCAATGTGCAACCAAACTATCATTATTAGCCAGTCATCTACATATGTAGCTGTACCTGATGGAACTTATTTTGCTTGCTCTCAGGGACTCACCACCTTTTTTCCACCTTTCAGTTTCTAGAGAGTAAAGATTATTGCGTTTTGATATGGCTGTTGCCCCGCCTAACGGTACATGGTACATGCCCCGGAGGAGCTGCTCCCTAGCTGGGAGGAAAGGCCCTGTCACAAGAGAGAGCCCATTTCAGCCATCACCTTAGCTGTCATACTGGGCTTAAGGGCAGCTGGAGCTGGGACAGGAATAGCTTCCCTAATAACTTCCAAACAGCAATATGCACATTTGACTCAATTGTCCCAAGCAGTAGATAAAGAAATAAAAGAACTACAAACAGGACTCCAAAATCTAAAGGACTCTCTGGTCTCCCTGTCAGAAGTGGTACTACAAAACAGGAGAGGACTGGATTTAATTTTCCTCAAAGAAGGCGAACTCTGTGCAGCTCTCAAAGAAGAGTGCTGTTTTTACAAAGATAAAACTGGGTTAGTACAAGATAGTATAGAAAAAAATAAAGAAAAATCTAGAGGATAGAAAGAAACAAAGAAAGCAACAAGAGTCCTGGTATAAAAATTGGTTCTCAACCTCCCCCTGGCTTTCTACTTTGCTACCATCTCTCCTGGGACCTCTTATAGGACTATTGCTGCTGATTTCTTTTGGCCTATGGGTCCTCCAAAGAATGACTCTCTTTATAAAAAGTCAGATAGATTCACTTCTCCCTAAAGATTTTGTCTCCATACAGTATCACCGGATCCAGAACCCAGGTGACGAGCAGCGTAACGAGCAGAGAGAACCAGGCAACCCCTTGGGCCATCAAGAGAGGCTTAATTTTTCTAAACTGTTAAAGGTCTAGTCACAGGCTTTAGAGCCATACTTGCCATCCCTAGGCATGCAACACTGGTAGCCCCGGGTACAAATGGCTGCCTCGACGACGGGCAACTTCCTTCCCTCCTTGACTAACCTAAGACATGGGACCCCTGGATGGCCGGTTTTTATCACCCGAAGACGGGTAAAGTCAGTGAGGTGGCAAGGTCGAATTAACCTAAGACAGAGACGGTCATGAACAAAGACCCCCTAAGAATGCTACCTGTGGCCTAGTCCTCACCTCCCTCCTTTGTAAAGGAAAAAATAAGGGGGAGATGTAAGGGGCCATGGGCCCAAAACAATGCAGCTTAAAGCCCACCTTTGTAAGCCTTTTAATGACCTTTAAGTTTGTGGCTTAAAGCCAGCTCTGTGAGCCTCATATAGCCTGTAATTAGACACGGTTTGGCCAAGTGGAACTGCTAACTGCTTCTGTTCCGAGAAGGGCTTTTCTGTTCGATGTTCCAAGGAAGACTACTAGATGTTCCGGCTGATAAGAAGAATGTTCCAGTCCCAGCAAATACCTGATGTTCCTTCTGTTATTCCCCCCAATTCTATTGTTGCAGGGCTATTTAAGCCCACTCTAAGCCCCAATAAGCCGAGACCTTGACATTGCACAGACGGACTCTTGTCCTTTCTTGTGCCCTTGGTCTCCTTTCTTTCTCTCGCCCATGACTCTTTCAGGCAGCCCCCCTTCGGAACCCTGAATAACTGGACCCACGGGACGGGTCAGGGGAGGGTCTAGGCCCTGCTCCAAATGATAAGACAGCCTTTGAAGATTCCCCCCCCCCCATGGAAGGCCTCACCCTCCTTGGGGAGCAGAAAAGGGATTGGACAGGGGGTCAGTGGAAGACAGGAGAGGAGGAGAGGGAAAGGGATTTGGGATTGACATGTGAAACAAGCTTGTTTCTAATTTAAATAAAAAAGAAAAGAAAAAAGATGTAAAGATTATAAAGGGTAAAAGACGTAAAAGCTTAAATTGTTTAAGTAAGGACTAAAAGAATATTTTTAGGCTGGTAATACAGGTTATGATAGAATATGGTTTAGGTATAAAATTTTGTACTCACCAAAATAGGATAGGTGATAGAGTACTTTCTACAAATTTGCCAAATACAAATGGACTGGACATTGTAAATGTGATTTTACCTGATAATTGTTCTTTTTTTTAATGTAATTTATTTATTTATTTGCAGATTTTTTTATTTGAATTAGAAAGAAGATTGTTTTACATGACAATCCAAGTTCCCTTCTCCCTCCTGTCCTCTCCTACCACCATTCCCAACTAGAACTCTTTCTATTACATACCCTTTCTGCTCCCCCTGGATGTTGAGGCCTTCCATAGGGTGTCATCAGAGTCTATGGTATCCTTTGGGATAAGGCCTAGGCCTACCCCCATGTGTCTTGGCTCAGGGAGTATTCCTCTATGTGGAATGGGCTTCCAAAGTCCACACCTATGCTAGGGATAAGTACTGAACTACTAGAGGAGGTCCCTTAGATTTCCGAGGTTTCTTCACAGAAACACATGTTCCTGGGGTCTGGATCAGTCCCATGCTTGTATCCTAGCTTTCAGTCTGGGGAGCAAGAGTTCCCCGATGTTTAGGTCAGCTGTTTCTTTGGGTTTCACCAGCCTGGTCTGGACCCCTTTGCTCTTCACTCGTCCTTCTCTGCATCTGGATTCCAGTTCAGTTCAGTGATTAGTTGTGGGTGTCTGCTTCTACTTCCACCAGCTGCTGCATGAGGGCTATTGGGTGGCATATAAGTCAGTCATCAATCTCATTATCAGGGGAGGGCATTTAAGGTAGGCTCTCCTCTGTTGCTTAGGTTGTTAGCTGGTGTCATCTTTGTAGATCTCCAGACCTTTCCCTAGTGACTGATTTCTCTGTAAACCTAAAATGTTTCCCTCTATTGTGGTATCTCCATTCTTGTTATCTTCTATTCTTCGCCTGACTCAACCTTTCTGCTCCCTCATGTCCTCAGCATCCCTCCTCTTCTCCCCTTCTCATTCTCCTGGCTCCCTCCCCCCTCTTCCTGTGCTCTCAATTTGCTAAGGGATCTTGACCCTTTCCCCTTCTCCAGGGGACCATGTATGTCTCTCTTAGGGTCCTCCTTGTTTACTAGCTTCTCTGGCAGTGTGGATTGTAGGCTGGTAATCCTTTACTCTATGTCTAAAATCCGAATATGAGTGAGTATGTACCACGTTTGTCTTTTTGTGATTGGGTTACCTCACTCAGAATGGTTTCTTCTAGTTCCATCCATTTTCCTGCAAATTTCAAGATTCCATTGTTTTTATTCTGCTGAGTAGTACTCCATTGTGTACTGATAATTGTTCTTATTGTATATAATTTTACTATGTTAGAGTTAAAACCTTTCCTTTTTATCTAGACAAAAAAGAGGGAAATGTGGGATAATCTTTTTGTACACTTTGAAGAAGTGTCTCTGCCAGGGTGCCTTCTGATTGGTTTAATAAAGAGCTGAATGGCCAATAGCTAGGCAGGAGAGGATAGGTGGAAGAGATAGGAATTCCTGGAAGAAGAGAGGTGGGATTTGCCAGCCAGACATGGAGGAAGTGGGACCTGCTGAAGTACTGAGCAGAGGTAACAGGCCACATGGCAAGATGGTGTAAGACCTAGTTGGGAAGAAGCCTAAGCTAAGGCCAAGCTTTCATGATTAACAAGAAACCTTCATGTCATTATTTGGGAGCAGGCAGTTCAAAGAAAGACTTATTACAGGATTTTGTATTAAAAATCTGCAAAATGTAGAGCATTGGAAATGCCCTGGGCTCTGCTGTGCGGTTGTCCCCTGATGGGACACCTGGTGCTTTGTGTCTCAGCTTCCTCTGGGGGAATCGTCATAAGATAAATGTTGAAAAAGAATCAAGAATCCTGACCCATTTCCTAAAGGTTGTCCAGGGACTCCTGTCATCTAAGCACCATGCCAGACATTTTTAAATGAATTGCTTCTTGGGATTCTCATACACAGCATTTCTAACAACACACAGCTGATGCAGTTCAGACTTAATGTTAGAGGTGTAGAGAGATGGCTCAGAGGCTGAGAGTGCTCACTTCTCTTGCAGAGGACCTAGTCAAGGTCCCTCACCAACATGGTGGTTCACAACCATCTGTAACTCCAGTTCCCGGGACCCAAGGCTCTCTTCTAACCTGTGTGGATTCCTGCACACATGTGTTACACACTCAGGCACACACACACACATAACTATAAAATTTTTTTCATTTTTCAAGACAGGGTTTCTCTGTGGCTTTGGAGGCTGTCCTGGAACTCGCTCTTGTAGACCAGGCTGGTCTCGAACTCACAGAGATCTGCCTGCTTCTGCCTCCTGAGTGTTGGGATTAAAGGTGTGTACCACCACTGCTCAGCAATAAAATATTTTTTAAGACAGGGTTTCCCAATGTAGTCATGGCTGTCCTGAAGCTTGCTCTGTAGACTAGGCTGGCGTTGAACTCTGAGATCTTCCTGCCTCTGCCTCCTGAGTGCTGGGATTAAAGGCGTGCATCTCCACCACCTATATATTTTTTCAAGAAGCTATATATTTTTTCAAGAAGACTTGATCTCAGGCACCTAAGGAATGCTGAGAGTGGGGAAAAATAGTGTTCCCCATGGAAGAGCACAACAATTGATTTTCCAATAACAAATATCCCTCAAAATACATACAAATAATGTTATACAGACTGAGCAGGGTATATTTAGGAATGTATGTATGGACACATATATGCATATGTATGTAATAACAGTTATTGAAAAAAGAGGCCATGAATTTGAAAGAAAGCAAGGAGGGGTGTGTGGAAGGGTTTAGAGGGAGGAAAGAGGGAAAATGATGTAATTCTATTACCTCAAAACTAAAAGAAAAAAAGTTTAAAGGGCTTGAGAACTAATAATTTATCATACAATTTAGAAATTGGGAAATGAAATAATTCATTGTCTTATCCTTTGGGAAATATGCATCACATGATGTCAAAAACTTGAGAAATGTAACATACTTATTAACTATATAAACCAATATGCTTTAAAAGAAGACTTGACCTTAGTCATACTAACTTGATGAGTCAAGGAATTGAATTCTGTATTTCCTGTCAGAGCAGGTGTTCACAGCCATCGCTCTCAAGGTTACATAGCTGGTTAAAAGCAGAACAAAGACATTTTGAACCCAAGTCTAACTCAAAGCTCATGTTCATGTTTATGTACCATCATTTTCCTCTAGGCACAGCTTTGTTTACATCCCACATTGTCTAAGTAATAAAGAGTGGATCAAAGAATGTGACAAAGTGGTAGAAAGAATGCTTAGCATGACCAAGGCCTTGGGTTCCACCCCCAGTGACACAAAATGATTAGAATAATGATGGAAATGTAACAATATAATAAAGAAATTCTCTGCCGTTTTTCTAAGAGCCTTACCTTCATCCATTGTGTATTACAATGAATTTTTCCCTTCCCAAACCTCAGCAGATTAAGAGCCAAAGCTTAAAGCTATGTCTAGAGTACTATTCATTAAGATGACACTCAAAAGAAGCAGAGTGTGTGCTGCAGTATACTCTGGGGAAATAATTTAAGAAAGAAGCAAAAAATCCCTTCTGAAAAGGGGTGCCTGTGGATGTAGCTTAGTGGCTGAGGGCTTGCTTAACCGTGTAAAACCCTGTTTCTTAGACTCAGTACTGAAAAGTGTGTGTGTCTGTGTGTGTGGTGTGTGTGTGATGTGTATGTTTTGTGTGTGTGTGTGTGTGCGCGGCGTCCACCCTTGACCAGCAAGAAAGACGCCACACCGAGGAATCTTCTTCAAACACAGTTTAATCGGGAACCTCTTTGCTTTGTACAATGTATAATGGCGGCGGCGGCGGCGGCGGCCCCGGGCCGAGGGAGACGGGGCCTGATATAGTCTACATCTACCAATCACCTAACCCTACGTGGCGCGCCAGGATAGGTTGTCTCCAAGCAGAATTAAGAGGATACATGACCTTTGCCTAATTTGGAGTTGTTTACCACAGAGAGCGCTCGCCGTCGGGCTGGCGGAGGGCGGAAACCGGCGCCATCTTTTGGGTGCGGTTTTCTGCAGCTCCCTATATGTGTGTATGATGTGTGTGTGATATGTGTAAAGGTGTGGGGGTGTGTGTGTGTGTGTGTGTGTGTGTGTGTGTGTGTGTGTGTGTGTCTTATGTAATGATGTGGAGTATTTGTGTGTGTTTGGGAGGTGTTGTGTTTTATGTGTATGTGATTGTCTTAGTTTGGTTTTTATTGCTATGAAGAGACACCATGACCACACAACTCTAACAAAGAAAACATTTAATTGAGGTGGTGGCTTACAGTTTCAGAGGTTAAGTCCATTGTCATCATGAGGGGAGCATGGCAACAGGCAGGCAGATGTGCTGATGGCTACATCTTGATCAGAAGGCAGTAGGAAGTTGACTATCACACTGAGGGAAACTGGAGCAAAAGAGACCTCAAAGCCTGCACCCACAGTGAGTGACACACTTCCTCCAACAAGGCCACACCTCCTAATAGTGCCACTCCCTTTGGGAGCCATTTTCTTTCAAACCACCACTTTCCACTCCCTGGCCCCCAAAGGCTTATAGCCATATCATAATGCAAAAAATATATTCAGTCCGATTTCCAAAGTCCCAATAGTATTTAACAGTCTCAAACTTACTTCAAAGTCCAAAGTCTCTTCTGAGATACATGGCAATTTCTTAACTGTAATACCCCTATAAAAATCAAAATCAAAAAGCAGATCACATGCTTTTCAATATATAATGGCACAGGATATACACTTCCATTCCAAAGTGCAGGGGAGCATAATGAGGAAATGTAGACCAAACCAAGACCAAAAACCAGCTGGGCAAACTCCAGTCTTTGCATCTCCATGTCTGATCTCAAAGTGCTCTCCACACCTCTGAACTCCATTTAGCTTTGTTGACTGTGACACTCCATTCTCTTGGGCTGGTTCTACTTTCCAGCTTTCCTTGGCCGGTATCCTATGACTCTGGCATCTCTAACGTCTAGGGCTCTCCAAGGCAATCCAGGCTTCAACTTCACCTTCATTAGAGTTTCATAATGCCCACTCGACAGAGTCTATAGTAGGCTGTTTTGAGATTGCTTCTGTCAATGGAGATAATCCAAAACTCTTCACTTTAGCCTCAGGCAGACTCTTTGGAGAAGGGCAAAGGCAGCCACTTCCTTCACCAAAATATCACAAGAACGATTTCTAGGCAATATACTAAAATTCATCTCTGAAACCTCTTGAACCAGCTCCTGACTTTTCAAATCATTATCAGCACTACTGTCTTCCATGCTCCTACTGATATGGCAAATTAATCAGTGATTAAAGCATCCCAATGCTTTCCTAACCCAAAGTACCGAAGTCAATATTACTCCAAACAAAAGCATGGTCTGGCCTATCGCAGCCAATACCCAGTCCCTGGTACCAACTTCTGTCTTGGTTTGGTTTTATTGCTGTGTAGATACACCATGACCATGGCAACCTTACAAAGAAAATATTTAATTGAATTGGTGGTTTATAGTTTCAGAGGTTCACTCCATTGTCATCATGACGGGGAGCATGGCAACAGGCAGGCAGATGTGCTGATGGCTAAGTCTTGATTAGAAGGCAGTAGGAAGTTGACTATCAGTCTGAGGGAAACTGGAGCAAAAGAGACCTCAAAGCCTGCTCCCACAGTGAGTGACACACTTCCTCCAACAAGGCCACACCTCCTAATAGTGCCACTCCCTTTGGGAGCCATTTTCTTTCAAACCACTACAGTGATGTGTCTAGGGTATGTGTGTTGTGTGTATGCGTGTGTGTGTGTGTGTGTGTGTGTGTGTGTGTGTGTGTGTGTGTGTGATGTGTATGTGGGTGGGGTATATATTCTGTGTATGTGTATATGGTGTGCACAGGGTATGTGTGTGGTGTGTGTGGTATGTATGTGGGGGGGCTGGCAAGGTATGGTGTGTGTGTGTGTGTGTGTGTGTGTGTGTGTGTGTGTGTGTGTGTGTGATATGTGTGTGATGAGTATGGGGGTGGCCAGGTGTGGTGTGTGTGTCTGTTCTGTGTATGTGTATATAGTGTGTGCAGGTTATGTGTGTGATGTGTGTGGTATGTATGTGGGGGACGGGGCTGGCAAGATATTGTGTGTGTGTGTGTGTGTGTGTGTGTGTGTGTGTAGGAAGCCGGTTCCTGCATTATCCATTACAATAATAGGTGCCTGAAGACACCAAGATGTAAATTACTTCACAGGCGCTGGGTAATTTCTATTCCTTTGATCTCTGCCTATCCCGTGGCTCATTTTGGCCTGAGGAGCTAAAGCCATTCATAGGGTAACACGTCCCAGGCGGCTGGTCAGCCTTTATAAGGGATGGTTTTCTTGGTTTAGTGTCTCCGCTCAGTCTCCGCTCTGGGAAGCTTATGCTCTTTCACTCTCAAGATGCATTAAAGCTTGTCTGCAGAAGGATCCGAGTGTCCTGCGTATGATTTCTTGCCGGCCGAGAAATACAGAGCATGCGCGGGACATATGGTGCCGAAACCCGGGAACATATGAACATCACTGGCACCGCGGAGACCCCTTGGCTACAAGGCGGATTCAGAACTGCAGGATGGTAAATTCGGAGAGGTATGTTTTTTCTGGACTTTGGATTGGGAATGTTGCTATTGTGGGAGGTTAATATAGAGGCTTCTATGCTTTTACTAGGAGCTATTTTGACTTTTCTCACTGTTGAAGCAATCTTAAAGAAGTCCAGAATTACATATCAGAAACCGAATGTAATGAGAGAAATTCGGAGAGGTATGATTTTTCTGGACTTTGGCTTGGGAATGTTGCTATTTTGGGAGGTTAATATAGAGGCTTCTATGCTTTTACTAGGAGCTATTTTGACTTTTCTCACTGTTGTAGCAATCTTAAAGAAGTCCAGAATTACATATCAAAAACCGAATGTGGTGAGAGATGGGGCGCGCCTAACAATAAAATATAAGAAAAAAGGACCTCCCGGGATGTCTAGTGACAAGGGAGTAAATAATTTGTTAAGAGAAACAACAATAAATAAGAAAAAAGGATCTCCTGGGATGTCTACTGACAAGGGAGTAAATAATTTGTTAGATAAGTTTAAAGCTTTAAATCTTGATAGCTCTAATGACTCTAAAAGCTCAAGAGATGGGGTTTTGGAAGGAACAGCTCAGCTGGATGAGGGAGAGACAGAGAAGGAGGGAGAGAGAATAGGGAATGGCCGGTCACACCCCGGTAAATTTAGGAGAGATGAGGACTCGAAACCTAGCCTCTGCCCTGCAACGAAACTGAAAGCCTTGGAGCTGAGCAGCTCAGACTCTGAGATTTTAGACTCTAGCAAGGAAGCAGAGCTAGAGAAAGAAGCAGCACGATACCACCCCGATAGATATCGGCTGCCAAAAATGCCAGCGGGTGTGCTTCCATCAGCACCCCCACTATTTGGTACCGACTCCTTTTTACCATCAGAGGAGCGGAGAAAATTACAGATGGCTTTCCCAGTCTTTGATAGGGGAAAAGGCCATGCCTACTATTCAACACTTCTTAAAGGCCTGGAATGCCTGGGGCTTTAAAGCCTCATAAACATTAACGCTGGGGGCCATACCGAGGCCAAGCGTCTCACCTCAAAAACTAAAAGGCCAAAAGGAAATGGTAAAATGGAAAGATATCTTAACTGATCTTTGGAGAGGCCCGGATCCTATTCTCATAAGATCCAGGGGAGCGATATTGTGTTTTCTCACAGGATGAAGAAAATCCCCTGTGGATCCCAGAAAGACTCAACCCGAAGAGCCCCTTCAGACCTTCAAAAGTCGAAACTCCACCCTCTCCCCGGGAATTGAGAGCCGCTATTGTTATCCAGATTAACTCCTGCCCTTGGCGGAGAGATACTGCTTAAGGGGTGGGGGTGTGATTGTTTGATACAGCCGTTTGCGGATTGCTGTTATTTTTGGCTGGTCTATGAGAAAAGGGGTGGGGGTGAAATTGTTTGATGCAGCCACTTGCGGATTGCTGTTACTTTTGACTGGCATGTAAGCTCCAGGGCTCAAACCAAGAGACCGCCCAAGCGCTTATATTTTAGCTAACTATGCTTTAGCAATAGGCCGCCGGCCAGACAGCTCTTGCACACCCGGAGCCTAGGCTCATTGCACAGGGTAGAGTGTCTGGTCTGGGCAGCCCAATGAGGGATGCTGAGCAAAGGCATCGCACAGAGTTGCCTATTATGCAGGCTTCTCTGGGAGGTACGTTGACCTGCATAAGGGTTACCTGCCCTGAGAATCCCTTTCCCAGAAAAACGGCAGAGGACAGGTCAAGAGTACTTCGGGTCAAGCTAACAGCCTGATGGCGACTCTTGTACACAGTCTTAATGTTTGATTTTGGGAAGGTACAACCTCTACCTCTATCCCTCAACATATGGGTGACCTATTTGCTTGTAATAATATAAAGCCTTTTCATTAATTAATAAAAAAAGGGGGATATGTAGGAAGCCGGTTCCTGCATTATCCATTACAATAATAGGTGCCTGAAGACACCAAGATGTAAATTACTTCACAGGCGCTGGGTAATTTCCATTCCTTTGATCTCTGCCTATCCCGTGGCTCATTTTGGCCTGAGGAGCTAAAGCCATTCATAGGGTAACACGTCCCAGGCGGCTGGTCAGCCTTTATAAGGGATGGTTTTCTTGGTTTAGTGTCTCCGCTCAGTCTCCGCTCTGGGAAGCTTATGCTCTTTCACTCTCAAGATGCATTAAAGCTTGTCTGCAGAAGGATCCGAGTGTCCTGCGTATGATTTCTTGCTGGCGAGAAATACACCGCGCGGGACATGTGTGTGTATGTTGTGTGATGTGTATGGGGGTGGCCAGGTGTGGTGTGTGTATCTGTTCTGTGTATATGTATATGGTGTGTGCAGGTTATGTATGGTGTGTGTGTTTGTGTGTGTGTGTGTGTGTGGTGTGGTGTGGCCAGGTATGGTAGTATATACTGCCAACTTTTGGGAAGTAGAGGCAGGAATTTCAGAAGTTTCAGGGTCATCTGGCTCCATATGGAGTTCAAGGATACCCTAGGTTACCTGAGACCCTGTCTCTTAAAACCAAAACCTGAAAAGGAAGGGAAAAAAGACAATGACAAAGGAAAGAAGGGGGTGGATGATAATTGCATTTAGGTTGCTTAGCAAGTGGCAAAGTCAGTGTAAAAGCAACATAGCCCTGATCATGAAGGGAGGGAGGCTTGTTCTAGTCTCTTTCTGGACCTGGTTTGAGGGCAGGACCCAGGCTCAGTCAACTCAAGCTCCTGATCAAGGAGTTGGGTCTGGAGGAACTGACTCAGGGTATGGCAAGGAGCCAGGAAAAATTCTGAGTTACTTAAATATTTTCCCCAAAGGAACTGAAGTAAATGTGACCAAGTATCCTTGAATGGACGCGTTTAAATTTCATCAGCAATGAGAACATGAGCAGTAGACTCAGGGTTCCTCTGTGGGAAGAAAGGACACTTGTGCCTCACAGAAAAGCCTTGTCTGAAATTAACACCTGAACATCTCTACCTTTAAGAGCTCAATTAGCTTGATGGTTGGTTGGTTGCTTTGTTTTGTTTTGATTTTGTCTTCATTTTTTGAGACAGAATCACCCTGTGTCAATCAGGCTGCACTTGAACTTGAATTCTCCAGCCTCAGTGTGGTGGTTTGAATGAAAATGGCTCCCATAGGGTCCTAGGGAGTGGTGCTATTAAGAGGTGTGGCCTTGATGGAGGAAGTGTGTCACTGGGGGTGGGCTTTGAGGTTTCAAACCAGGCCCGATGTCATTCTCTCTTCCTGCTGCTTGATGATCCAGATATAGAACTCTGAGCTCCTTCTCCAGCACCATGTCTGCCTGCATGCTGCTGTGCTTCCTGACATGATGACATTGAATTAAACCTCTGAACTGTAAGCCAACCCCACCCAATTAAATGTTTTCCTTTATAAGAGTTACTGTGAGCTGGGCAGTAGTGGCACACACCTTTGATCCCAGCACTAAGAGACAGAGGCAAGTGTATCTCTGAGTTTGAAGTCAGCCTGGCTACAGAGTAAGCTCCAGGACAGTCAGGGCTACACAGAGAAAGCCTGTCTAGAAGAAACAGACCGACAGACAGACAGACACAGAGAGAGAGACAGACAGACAGAGACAGACAGACAGACAGACAGAGAGAGAAAGAGAGAGGTCTCCAAGTATCACTGTCTCCACAGAGAGAGGGGGGGTCTCCCAGTATCACTGTCTCCACTGAATGAGAGAGAGAGAGAGAGAGAGAGAGAGAGAGAGAGAGGGTGTCTCCCAGTATCACTGTCTCCACTGAGTGAGAGAGAGAGAGAGAGAGAGAGAGAGAGAGAGAGGGTGTCTCCCAGTATCACTGTCTCCACTGAGTGAGAGAGAGAGAGAGAGAGAGAGAGAGAGAGAGAGAGGGTGTCTCCCAGTATCACTGTCTCCACTGAGTGAGAGAGAGAGAGAGAGAGAGAGAGAGAGAGAGAGGGTGTCTCCCAGTATCACTGTCTCCACTCTACAGAAGTAAAGGATGTAGTGCAGTCTCAGCACCTGAATCCCTCAATCAGAGTCACAGTAGACCGTAGACCCTGAACTCCACCTGGTCACCATGAAACCGACTTCAACCACACTCAAACATCACCCACAGTCCAATCATTATTCATTTGTAAACACCTGTTTTAATTTTGCATTTCAGTGTTTTAAGAGGATCAAAAAATTTTGTCAGGATGACTTAAAACGTTCAGCTAAAAAATGGCTGGGGGTGGGGCAGCAAGATGACTGAGTGGGTGAAGTCTGTTGCTGTAGAGCTTGATGACTTGAGTTCAATCATGGAATCCTCATGGTAAGAAAAAACCAACTCCAGCAAGTTGTCCCCTGAGCTTCAAACTTCAACATGAAGTGATGTATGTGTGCCCCCAACACACACACACACACACACACACACACACACACCACACACAAACGCACATATGCACACAATTATTTGAATTGACAGCCAGAAAATGGGGCCTGATTAGAGAAAGTGGGTCACTGACATTTGGGACTTCCCTAGCCCCTTCCTGTTCCTGCTCCTCTCTGCTTCCAGTCTAATGCTCCGCATGACTTCCCCACCCACAGTGGACTGCAGGTTTTGAAATTGTCACCAAATAAGTAGATCGTCTCTGTAAACTGTCTTCTCAGGAATTTTGGTCACAGTCGTACATGACCATCTCTTTCACAGAGGAAGAAACTGAGTCAAGTTACTTGTCCCAGTTCATACACTGGTTCTACAGAGTTCTTTTTTGTTTTGTTTTGTTTGAGGCAAGGTCTCACTATGTAGCTCTGGCTGTCCTGGAACTCACTCTGCAGATCAGGTTGGTCTCAAACTTGTAGAGATCTGCCTGCCTCTGCCTCCTGAGTGCTGGGGTTAAAGGTGTGCACCACCAGGCCCAGTGCAGAGTTCATTTTTATATTTTGCAGAGCATTAAGTTACAGGGGACTTAGCACAAATTAAAACAAGTAGCATTCTTTTTGCCTCTGAAAATTTTCTCTTATGTACCCCATACCTAACTCAGTGTACCCTAACCTTTGTTGTGGTTTGAGGGTGGAATGTCCACCATAAACTACAGAGAACAAGCACTTCTTCCTGAAGTTGCTTCTTATCAAGGACTTGGGAATGAAGAAGGGAACTAGTACACTTTGAAAATACATCAAAACCAAGTTTTACACCAGTAAAGCTTCATTTTTACAAATCATAAAAGTAACTGGGTTTTGCTGTATACGGTAATAGTCTTATTGAAAGAATAAAAGATAAAAATTAGATGACCTGGGCTAGGGATAATCCAGCTCAGAGGTAGCTTGCCTGGCATGTTCAAGGCCCTAGGTTCATCACCAGTACTACAATAAACAAACAAACCTAGTAACACACATTGAAAGAAAGCTAGGATAGCTGTACATTTCCCAGGAAGAAGAAGGATCAGAGAGAAAGATTTTTTTGAATGATAGAAGAACTAATTTATTGGGCCAGGGTAATAGCTCAGTGGTGGAATGAGCACACATGAGTACCTGAGTTTGATCTCTGGGGTGAGGGGTGGGGTCAGTTTATCAAGATGATAAAAGTCATAAATGTTTATTTTCAAATAAAAAGGTTCAAAGTGCATGAGGCAAACGATATACTCTCTGTCTCCCACTTATGGTTTGAGATGTGAGGTCTCAGTTGTTTCTGCCACCATACCTTGGCTCTGCCATCATGGACTCTAACCCTCTGGAGCTAGAAACCCAATTAAATGTTTTCTTTTATAATTCACCTAGGTCACGGTATAACATCACAGCAACAGAAAAGTAACTAATGCAGATGCTGATCCTGAGAGGAACTTGTTTGGGGTTGGGGAATGATTGGAGACTGTTACACACAAACCTAAACCCATGTAAAGATCCTAAGATGGCCGGGGGTTGGGGAATATCAGACACCTTCCTTCTTCCCAATGTCACCCATTGACTCAGTCTCCTTTTTCTGTGTTGTTTTGTTTTGTTACTCCAATTTGTGTGTGGTAGACTATCTTCCTGTTTCCCCTGCAGGAGTGTCCTTCTGTCAGCCTTGCTTTCCTACATGTAGCCTGACAAAGGACGGTGGAGCAGCCAACACTCAAGGCTAAGTTTGTGCAGGCTGAGAGCATGCTGCTTGTGTAGCATCCTAGGCATTTCACACTCATGGAGTAGGGATCATGCTCCTCACCAGGTATTGTGTGTGTTTCCTTCTGGGAACACACACAATACCTGTAGGGAGGTCACTGCTGGGAAGGCCCAATGCTGTAGGGAGGTCACAATGCTGTAGGGAGGTCACAATGCTGTAGGGAGGTCACTGCTGGGAAGGCCCCTTGTCTGCTTTATGCAAGGAACAGGTAGAGGAGGGGGAGCAGAAAGAGTAAAAGAGAAAGGACCTGGAGCAGTGGATAATCCTATGTCAAATAGATAAAGAACGACAACAAAGAAACAGAGAGAGAACCACAGGGCTGGCTCCACACATTCTGTCATAATCAAAAGGGAAGGCAAAGCTTTAGGTAATAGCCAGAACTGACAAGCCTCAGGAAAAAAAAATCTCATGTTTGCTTTGGGACAATGGGGGCAAACCCAGGGCTTCCTTATGCTAAGTATACTCTATCAGCTACACCCCAGGCCAGGAGTTCTCAAATGAGACAAGCCCAACAAAAATTGATGAATTGACAGGAGTCAGGAGAATAAGGAGGTTCAAGGCCATCCTCAGCTATGTGGCTAGCTTGAGGCCAGCCTGGCCTAGGTGACAAAATATAAATTGGGTTAATCTCTCTTCTTGGTGTCTTACTTTTGTTATGGCTTGTCACTGTCTTCCGCCCAGGCAGTACCTGCCTCTCCAGCCACCCAGTTGTCCTTAGTAGGTATCAGCTTTGATGATGCCTACATCTGTTTGGCACACTGCTGGCATGCTGCTGGCAAATCCAGTTTACAGAGCCCAGAACACACCAACCATAGACTCTACAGATGCCACAGAGGTGGGAATTTAGCCTTGCCAGATCTCTGGCCCTCTCCTGAGCTCACCTCTGAACCAGGTGGATGAGAGACTGATGACCCGTGACAGTTGTCATCACCATGCAGCGGATGACTCCTCTGTGTTCAGCTGTTTCCTCATGGCCTTGCACTTCTGGTTCCTCTGGAATAGCTTTCTAGAGATCCTCTGTGTGATAGGGATCCCTCCTGGGTTCATTTGATTATTTCAATGGGAATTTGTCAGCAAAATAGAGCAGAAAATGGAACCGGGGAAGTCGAAATCCCTACACAGCACTAAAAGTTCCTTTCGGTCAGATGGACAGCGGAATCCACCCCGCCCACGTTTGGAAGGAGACAGTAAGTAGCTCTGATGGACATGGGGTAGGGGTGGGGGTAGTGTGTAGCTCTGGGCTGACCTACTGGGTACATCTAAACTCAATACTACGGATTCTGGCCACATGTTGTGGCACTGACCCGACCTGAGATAGAGCACCTCAGTGAGTCTGGTGACATGAGGCCAGTTTGGGCTGTACACTGAGACTGTTGAACACACAGTAACCCAAAACAGTACATTTTAATTCAAAGAGTATGCACTACTGGGGATGTAGCCTGTAGTCTCGGCTTCAGGAGGCGGAAGCAGGAAGATCAGAACTTCAAAGTTATTCTCAGCTACACAGGGAACTCCAGACCAGCCAAGGCCACAGGAGGGCCTGCCTCAAAAAAATTAAATAAAATAAAAAAGAGAAGAGAAGATAGCTGGTGAGATGGCTTGTCAGGTAAAAGCGCTGGCTGCCAAGCCTGATCCCCAGGACTCAGGCGGTGGAAGGAAAGAACAGGTTCTTACCAGCTGTTCTCTGACTTGCACACCACCGCACTCAAACACCCAACACACATATGCCCCACCCTCCTGAAAATACACAAAATAAGCAATAAAATCTAAAGACATTGCCTCTCTGTGTACACTGGGCTGGTCTCAAACACACAAAGCTCTACATGCTCTGTCTCCCAAGTGCTGAGAATAAAGGCGTGTGCTGCCATGCCTGGCCCAAATAAATGTATTTTAAAATATATGTACACACACACACACACACACACACACACACACACACACAGAGAGAGAGAGAGAGAGAGAGAGAGAGAGAGAGAGAGAGAGAGACTCTGTCCTTGTAATCTGTGAATCAGTTTAATTCAGTCCTCATTTATTAAAAGTCTTTAATTTTTTATGGTGAGAAAAAGGTATGTTTTGAATTAACCAACTCAGTTTAGACAATGCTGGGGGGCGGCGGCGCTCACCACCATCCCTGTAGAAGATCTCTTTCAAGAGTCAGTCCTCCCTTTCCACTGTGTTCTTCCAGGAATCCAACTCAGAACTCAAGCGCCTTTACCGCTGAGCCAACTCACCATTCCTAACGGAAAAACTTCAACACTTATCTTCCGAGAGGGCTTCCAAATTCTCTGGTCCACCAGTGAGGAAGAGTTCCCTTGGCACAGGGAGCTTATTAGAGTTGTCTTGGTGCTCTTCTCAGGGGTGAAGACCTGAGCCAGTCTCTTCGTCAAGACTAGGGAAGGGCTGCTGAGATCTGAAGAAACTGACAGACCCCAGAGTACAGGCTAGGAGGGCAGCTGCAGTCCCTGCTGAGGGAGGAGTGAGCAAACTCAGGAACGTTTTGGGAAATCTGTTTGGACCGGAGGGTGGTATGAAGTTAGGTGAGGGTCCACGTCTGGGGTCAGACTCAGGGGTGGCTTGGTCTCAGAGACAGTGAGGGTCAAGAGAACAAGTCCGAGTCCCGCTGTGGGCACCTCCCTGGGGTGGCTGGAGCTGGAGAGTTAGGACGTGTACGATTACAACCTGGGGTCCTAGAAAGATGAGATTGGAGTACAATGTCACCGTGGAGGGGAAGCAGCAGCCGGGGGCGGGGAGAGGGGGTGTCTGTCGCTCAAGACCTAGACTGGGAGGGTACCGACCCCTGGTGGCACCGGCGGGAACCTTACCTCGCCAGGCCACAGTGAGCACAGCAGTCTTCGTGACGCCGCTGTCGCTCAGGAGTCATGGGGAAGGAGCGGGCTCCCCTAGGTCTCGCGAGCGCTTTCAGCTGCGGGAGGGAGGCTCGCTCTAAATCGGCATCCGCGTTCCACATCTGGACCGTCCTAGCCAGGGGCGGAATCCCACCCGGCCATGTGAATTCTAAGGGTGACCCCCGCGCCTCCGCCTGCAGCTGCCGTTGCCTTATAAGGAGGGGCCGGGCGGCGCCGGGGGAGTGGCTGCCCCTGCCCCTCCCGGCCCCGGCCAGCTGCTGGGACCCGCCACCCAGCGCAGCGCAGCGCAGCCGCCGCTGAGCAGAGGAGCGCACACATAGCCGGCCATGGGCAAGTCAGGTGAGCCGCCCGAACGGCAAGCCGGGGTGCGGGGATGGCTCTGGGACACTCGCAGTTACCCTGCCCCGCCTGGGACCTGATGCTCTGGGAGACCCTTGGAGGTCCCCGGCGCTCTCGTTGCAATGCGTGACCTCTGGGTGGAGATGGAGAGCGCGCGCGTAGCAAAGCGCCCAGAGACGCAGCTGGGGCTGTTTCTGGTTCGATCTGGGAGAGGAGGTAGCGGAAAGACCACCAGAAGGGAGAGGAAGAAAGAAGGGGGATGGCGATGGAGGGTCCCTCTGGCTTCGAGCCAAGGATTGCGTCAGGGAGGGTTTCGAAGCGCAGACGGGGATTGCTCTCTGAGTCTACCGAGGCGTGGCTTTGCTTTGTTTCCAGAGGAGGACAAAGTTACAGTTGGAAAAAGTCACCAAACTGTGACCGCATCCCTGGCTGTGAAGCAGCTAGTCCGGTCCCACCCCCACTAAGGGCGGTTCTGAGAATCCGTTTCGTTTCCTTTGGGCGCATCTCCTGAGTGCCCACTGTGTCAGGTTGGGTGCTGTGCAGACCAGCTCCCCATGTGGTCTCTGCCCTGCTGCCGCCCATCCTCACCACAGTGGCTGTAAGGTTGAAATTTCTGAAAACCAGCTCTCTTGTCACTCCTTGCTTGCCAACTTTCACCCCATTGTCAGGCCCTCTGGTCCCTGGCACCACTCCCGTTGCCACACAGCTGTGCTGGCTGGCAGGCACTCAGGTCCCTTCCCCTGGGTGTCCTGGCCCAGTCTTCACCACTCCCATCACCCAGCCTGAAACTCTCCCTGTTTGTCTGCTCAACTCCTGTCAAGGGGATCCCAACTTTAATCTGCCCTCCTCCTTCAGAGGGACATCCCACACCCTGTATCGTTTGTCCTCCATCCTGCATATAGACAAGGGACAGGCGTTAGGCAATAGCTCTACTTCTCCCTGACTTCTCCTTCCTGGGCATCAAGGCTTTCTATTTATTGGGACATCATTTCTGCTCCACAAGAGGCTCTAACGCAGAGGTTCTCAACCTGTGAGTCTCGACCCTTTGAGGTGGAACAACCCTTCTACAGGGGTCGCCTAAGACCACCGGAAAACACAGATATTCACAATGTGACTCAGAAGAGTAGTGAAATTACAGTTATGAAATACAATGAAAATAATTTTATGGTGGAGGGAGTCACCACAACATGAGGAACTGTATTAAAGGGTGGCAGCATTAGGAAGGTTGAGAACCACTGCCCTAAAGAAACAACGGAGTCTCAGATGAGAAAGGCTGGTTCCTTCTTGGATCTGCCGTCTAAGACCTAGACTCCAGAGATGCACAGGAAATGGGCTTCTCCGGCACGGTCCTAACCTGCTTTTCCTCCAGCTTTAGTGACAGGCCTGGCCTTCAGTGCTGGCCCTACTAATCATTTGCTATGTGATATGAAGTAAGGTTTTTGTCTTCCTCCATGCCTCAGTTTACCCATTTGTACAAAGAGGGTGTCCCATGTGACCCCCAAGATCCTATGCAGTGGAAAGAAAGAGATGAAAGGCGGTGACGGGACAAACGATGGCGGACATGAGAAGGCCTTTTGACATCTCTACTTGAAAAGTGAACTCCTTCCTCTTTAGACTTAGGGGACAGTCCAGGGATTCTCTAAAGCTACATTTCGTTTTATTAATATTTGTTGTTGCCATTATTGCTTTAAGACAAGGTCTCACTATGTACTTCTGTCTAGCCTGAAACTCAATGTGTTGAGCAAACTGACCTAAAATCCACAGAGATCCACCTGCCTCTCTGCCTCCCTGGTGCTAGGATTGAAAGCAAACCACCGGCCCCACCACCTCCCTAACCCTAAAGAATACATTTTAACAGATTGTTTCCAGCCCCTCCTCTAGGATATAATTTTTCTAGAGCTGCACCTGTGCCATCATGTGTCTCTGTGTCCCCTCCCTCCTGCCATCCATCCTGTGGACCCAGTGCAGTGGAGGGACAGCCCAATCTTCAGGAACGTCCATTTGAGTTGTGAAATGAATAAGTGTAGGTGGTGGGGGGGAGACTCAGTAAGAGCTGGGAAATGATCCAGGCTCCAGGATCTGTGAGTGAAGGTGGTGGGGAGGGAGGCACAGGACAGAGTCCTTATCTGTGCGGGCCACCAAAGGAGTCCAAAGGAAGTGATCAGTCTCGGGAGGTTCTGAGTCATCTTACGGGATTTGGGGGGGGGGGGGCACTGAACATGGTAGGACCGGTGTTGCAGCAGAGTGGAAGATCAGAGGCTAGAGGCAGAGTGGAGAGACTGCCTCCCTACAGACAATAATGGTGCAAACGCCCAGGGACCAGCTTCTGAAACTGTCTATTTTCGAAAGAAGTAGTACTACTCAACACATTGTTATACAACTCCAGGTATATAGACATATAAAACAAATACACAAATCAAATATTTTTTATTATGTGTGTATGTTCTGTGTGTTCTGTTGTACATATGTGTGGTGTGTGTGTGTGTGCATGTGTATGTGAAGACCAGAGGTTAGACAGTGGGTGTCATCTTCAATTGCTCTCCTCTTTGTCTTTTTTTGTTTGTTTGTTTGTTTTTCAAGACAGGGCTAATCTGTGTAGCTTTGTAGACGAGGCTGGCCTTGAACTCACAGAGATCCGTCTGCCTCTGCCTCCTGAGTGCTGGGATCAAAGGTGTGCGCCACCACCACCCTGTCTATTTTGTTGTTGTTTTTAAGCAGGTATGCTAAGAATTCAAACCAAGATTGTCATGCTTGCATGACAGGCATTTTACCAAAAGCTATCTCACCTGATCCGAGTAGTTTATTTTAAAACAGTTCTTTAGGAGACAGGGACTCACTATGTAGCCTTGGCTGTGTAGACCAGGCTGGTCTCAACAAACTCATAGAGATCCACCCACCTTTGTGTTATCATGGCCAGTTCATCTTTGGAATTCCTGTCCTAACTCAAGACAAAATTCATACAATGATGGGGGCGGGGGTACTAAGGATTGAACCCAGGACCTTGCACATGCCAAGCAAGCACTCTACCACTGAGCTACAACCCTCTATCTTCGGAGACTTTTTATGACTCTCAAGTGAGTAACAACAGCAATTTTTAAAACCAAGCATTCTAGGGCCAACAAAATGGGTCACTGGGTAAAGGCGCTTGCCGCCAAGCCTGGAGACTTGAATTTGACCTCTGTCAACCTTTGTCAGCTCTCACAAGTTATTTCCTGACCTCCACACACAGACCTGAAAAAATGTAAGTAAATTTCAAATTCAAGCATTCTAACAAAACACAATCCAAAGCTATATTAATTGGAATGAGAAATGACAGCAGGAAAATACTGTGTTTTCTGTAATTAAACCATTATATCTCCGTAAGAGCAAAACACTTCGTATGTGCAGTAAAAACACTGAAATTCATAGCAAATGAGATGAGCTACCTCAGAAAGAGCCAGTGGCAGTGCCTGCTGTGTTGGTATGTGTGCAGAGCACAGCATTCATCTGGTGGTTTCAGAACCAAGGCTGCAGACAAACTGACCACACAACCTGGTCAAGAACTATCAGAAACACCTCAGATTCATTCTTGTGTTTGATTTTGAATCAAGTTTTGGTAGTTGTACATTCAGAAGTCTTTTTGTTGTTGCCAAAATTTTCACCACTTCTACATTCAGTTATGTGCCGACATGGGGTTTCACCAGGGGTTTCACCCTGGAAGCTGTGGTCTAGGGCCAGGACGGGAGCTGGAGAGGCAATCTGGGGCAGACTTGGTGACAATTTGCAAGGAATAAAAGGGAATGTCAGAGGCATGTGTCCGCCTATGAAATGTTGCTGTTGTGGGTTTCAGAGGAGAAGAAAAGAGGGAGCTGGTGGCAGAAAGCAGGTTCCGGCTGGTTGCACCAGGTGTCTTCCCTACTCACTTGTTAGTTCTCTAGTCCAGGCCTATGTCCTTTACAGCTACACATATCTGGCTCTTCTAAGTTCCCCAAAGAGCAGGTGACTTTTTTGGATGACTTATACCCAGTGAACCTTCTGCACAAACCCAACCTTGGAGATCCATATCACCGATGGGGGCTTCGGGGAGGTGCCCCTCAGTGATACCCATTTATATAGGAGCTCTTTGTGGCTCCCAGAAGACCATCTAAGGAATCAGTGCCGCCTCATCTGGGCCTCAGTTAGGCCTCATGGAACAGACCTTAGATATACCCTTAGAGCTTCATGGTGGGTGTGGGAAATCCCATGAAGCCATCATACAACTGCCAAGGCTCAAACCTAGAGAGCTTGAGCCAGTGTTGGAAGCTCTCAATTGTGCCCACAGCCCTGGTCTCCCTGCTGGGCCTCTGTGCAACAGGTGTGCTGGGACCTAAGAATGCACTCGCCTTGCCTTGAATAATAGTGATCGCCAATCATTTAGCCTCCTGTTGTATGCTAGGCAGTGAAGTTAGGTATTTTATGTTACTAACCTTTCTAACAACTCTAGGCCATTACCATCTACTCTTTATACTCGTTATAATGTCTGGACCAGTAAGTGAACAAATTAGGATTAGAATTTAGCTCTGGTTTATGGCCATACCACCCTGAATGCATCCGATCTCGTCTGATCTCAGAAGCTAAGCAGGATCAGGCCTGGTTAGTACTTGGATGGGAGATTTTAGCTCTGAGTGGTGTGTGTGTGTGGGTGTGCGTGAGTGCATGCACATGCACACACGCACACACGCGCACACGCGCGCACAAACCTAAGCTCTTTGCCTTTAAACTATATGATTCCATATTACACTGACCACTTAGATTCTGGCTGATGGGAACCCACACACATACTCCGTCTCTAAGAATCTTACTGTCTCAGACACTGGACCTAACACCAGAGGATATCAGAGCAGAAGGCCAGGAATTTTCTACTGGGTGAGCCCCTGGGACCACTGCAGGGTGAGGCCACATGGGCCAGGGCAAGCCTAGCAGCTCCAGTTCATCTGTTCATATTTTGCCAGCCTCATTTGAAGGGGTTTCCTGCTTTGGGGACATCTTGAAACCCGCAGCTGTCATCTTCTGTACTCAGAGGGGAGCCTGGGGCCCAGGGGACAGAAACTTGTCTCTAGGCAGATCTTAGAGTCAGGCAGGACTAGCATTTGAACAGCCTGAGCAAGCAGTCTCCCATCTGGTAGCTTCAGTCATTCAGTGAGCATGTGTGTACCTGGTCATCTTTCAAACAGGCCTGCCTGGAGGAGGCCATTACTCCCAGAAATGGATTCCTTGCCCACAGGCAACTAAGCAACCTTTGGTGACCTATTCTTGCCATCAGGAAAAGGGGTGTTGGCTGTAAAATAGCAAGTGTACAAGAGTAGGGGCAGAGGAGGGCAAGTGGGGGATGCACTTACGTCTGTCTGGGTAACCTGAGACCATTCATGTACTGCCCCAGATGCTGATTTCTCCATCTGAAACAGGGATCTAGTCCTAGTACTCTCTGAACCTGGTGTGGAGACCTTATTCATTTGTTCATTCACTCACTTAGCTTGGGAGAACTGAAAGATGCTTTAAAATAGTTTCTCCCAGCGGGCGGTGATGGTGCTCGCCTTTAACCCCAGCACTCAGGAGGCAGAAAACAGGCAAATCTCTGTGAGTTCAAGGCCAGCCTGATCTACAGAGTGAGTTCTAAGACAGCCAGGAGTACACAGAGAAATCCTGTCTTAAAAAAGAAAAAAGAAAAAAATTATTTTCCCTCTGATTATCTGCTTCCTACTTTTCCTAAAGATGCAAAACCAATTTTGTCCCAAAGCCTAGAGCAATTTGCTTTCCAGTCTCTTGTTAAGAGGATGGAGGGACCTGTTCATATCTTTTGTGGGGAGTGTGGAGAGGGCAATGGTACAGGAAGATGAGGCCTGAGGGAGGGGGATGCTGAGGGAAGAACCTGTCTGCAAAAGCTGGGGTGTGGGGGCTAAGGAGAGATCTCAGAATTCCTTTACTCTCCTCAGCCCCCTAAAAGATCTCAAAGGATGTGGTGTAGCCCTACCTAGAATGTCCAGCCTTGCATTCCCACAGACAGCTGTCCAGCTGTTCCCTCTGCTCTAGGCAGCCTCCGAAGTCCCCTGACACCCCAGCTCTGAGGAAGCTCTTGGGAAATGTAGTTGTTTCTCCCTGCCTTCCGCTTTCCTCCAGAGGCAGCTGCCTGAGTGGGCTCCTTGCCCCATTGCTCACTTCAGCTGTCCCCTCTGAAGCCTGAGTGTCACCTAGGTAACATCTCTACTGCTCCATTTGGTAACCGATGGACTATCGACAGAGCTTCAGAATAGGGCCTTGCTTCAAGTCTAGACCCCCCCTCCCATGTACTCCTGGACCAGCAAGGGAAATCTGGGCAGGTTGCTTCTAGTGTAGTCATGAAGATGGGTAGGGTAAGGAAGCCCCAAGAGGTGCTTGTCTCCATGGCCCAGTGGGAGACAAGCAAGAGAAAGCATGAGCCCAGGGCAGATGGGTCTGCTTGTCCTTCCTTCTGGCTCTTCAGCAAAATAAAGTGTGGATCCTTGCCCTTCCCCCATCGAGGGACACTGAGGGGCCACCCTGCCTGACCATGGGTGGCTGGTTTTACTTTGACTTTATCTGTGTTCTTGGGTTTTTCTATAGAGTAGGGTGTGCCTCTGGCTGGGTGTGGTCACCACTGATAACTTGCACCCTCCGGCTCTTGTCCTGCTCAGAGTGGGAAGGAACTCCTAAGATAGCCCTAAGTGGCTGGGGTGGGGGGCTTGTATTTCCAGCTAAGGGGAGCAAGAAAGCCCTCTGTTGACCTGTTGACCCCTTGAAGAGGTGCTGGCTAAGGGAGACTGGTCTGTGCCCTGCATCAGCTTCTGGCACTGATCCTGTTGGTTCAGGAACTTTCACTTTTGTCTCTGGAACTTCCCCTATTCCCGGAGTACAGTGACCTAGTTTTTAGAAGCCATATATGTCCCTGCAGGAGCCTGCAGGGACTACAGCACAATAGGGTCCAGTGCAAACTGACCCCAACACCCAAGCTGCTTAAAATTGGCTCCCTTTCTCCTGATCCAGTAATATCCTGGCCCTTTCTGTATCCTTGGCCTCCTCCTGCCTCCTGATCATGGAACACCTTTTCCAGGAAGCTCTTGAGGCACTGTACATGTCACTGAGTCTCAAGTGTCTCTTATGGTGTCCCACTAGCACTTCCCTGACCTGTCTGAGACATGGGAACTGGAAGTTTAGGATGGGCTTAGCTATGCCTATCACACAGATGGGGACCTTCCTTACTGGGACCATGTAGCTCATACAAGCCCTTGTTTTATTACCCTGTCTATTTGCTGAAGGGTGGGAAACTCCTGGAAGTCATTTGTCAGTTCCTCATCTCCCTCACACACACCTGATGGGATCTTACAAGGAATGGAGACTAACTTGCTTGCATGCCCTAGTGGTAGGTTGCATGCTGCCTTCTGCAGGGGAAGCCCCGTAGAATCTCCAGAAAGCTTTTGTAACAGTCCCGGCAGAAGCATGTATTTCTTAAGAGAGATGCTGACCTCAGATATCAATTATTGAGACAATGAACTCAAGGAATTGTAATGTCCCCAGGAGTCTCATGCTGGGGGAAGGAAAAGGGTGCAACTCCAGTGCCAGCAGGAGGAGGAGGGGGATAGACACGGAGGACACTTGCTTTCCATGGCTACTTGAAAGAGGGCTTGCCTGGTGGGTAAGGGCAACCTCAAGCAGGACAGCGTCCTTATTAACAACTTGCATGCCATTTAAATCCAGACCTTGTGTCAGGGCTCCCAAGGTGGACACGGGGGCCACTGGATCTTTTGTTCGTCTTCTCGGGGCCACATTGTCGCCTTTCTCTGCTTTCCACTATTATCTTGGGGTCCTGAGGACAGTGTGGACCCTCAATTGTCAGGACTCCCAGAGTTCAGGCTTGTTCCCTTAACGTTCCAGGAACATTTTGCCTGGGAGAAAGGACCATCTTGTTCCTGGTTGAAATCTGTCATCCTGCCCTTTCTACCTGCCAGCTCCAGCTTTGTCGTGTGGGATTCCAGACTTCCCCAGAGCACTCGCCGCTCCAGTCTTCCAGTCTGATCTCCAGTGTGTGCTTCCTCTCACAAGACCCCCCTTGTGCAAGGCAGGGTGGAGCACCCATGGCCTGGGAGCCCATGGTTCTGGTTACCACATTATCCTGCTGGCTCTTTAGCTCACTAAGAATGACCAGACTGTGACTTGTGTCCAGGAGTTGCTCTTGTTCTATCCCCTGCCCCCATGGCTTTTTGGAAGACTATGATTTGATGTTCCCAGTTCCACATCAGCATGCTACACTCAGGGTCCACCTTGAGATGCTCCTTTTGTGATGTGCCCTCCTACTGTCAGGTGGGACCACACAGCTGTGAAATACTGCAGGGTCTTCTACCTCGAAAACTACCCTTAAACACCACCTGTTTCCTCCCATCTCAGGAGACCTGAAATCTGTCTTTCGTATCACAAGGGTGTGGACCATCTCTGGCCACCAGGACATGAGGATTTCTGGCTGTGGCTCCACCCTCTGCCTCAAGCTGAGTCATGATCATCACCACATTTACCTCTGTTCACAACTCCATCTGTTACCCCCAAACCTCACAAATCAGTTCAGAGCCTTTTCAACCCTCCCTCACCATATCTGCCTGAGACTAGATCTCCTATGCAGCCTTCCTGGTCCGTATAGCCCTCAAGGGCAGTCTCCTTCTTCTGCAATTTGTCATAAAGTCCTAGGACATCTCAGTCACCAGCCTCATGGCTGTATTTCTTTCTCCCTCCTGCCTGCAGTTAGCCCCTAGCACTTCCTTCATGTCTGTGGTTGCACCCTTCCTACTACCACCACAGAACAGGCTCCTGGCAGATGGGTCCATGCTCACTCTCAGCCCTCCCAGTACCCCATATCTACAGAGAGGGGTGGATTCCTAGATTCCTAAGGTGTGTGATCTTATCCTGGCCCCTTGCTCCAGGCTCCTCTTGCACCATTGCTATTTTCTGCCTACAAGCCCATGCCCCTCTCTGTGTGAGCTTTTGAGGTCAGGATTCAGCATCATGGGGGGCAGTGCTCAGGGAGCAGACAGGTAGATTAGAGTTGGACTGAACTGGGTGGGTGGATGTGGCCACGCAACAAATGATGAATTGGGGGATGGGTAAGCGCTGGGCATGGAGAAATGGATGGATGCATGATGTTGGGTGTAGATGGAAAGCAGGTGATGTTTGGTGAATGGTGGTTGGTTGGAGGGACTGATGGATGGTTTGGGATAAGGACTGAATAGAGAAAGATGCTGGGATGATGGGATTGTTTCAGATCTGAAGCAGTGTGGGTTTTGTCCACTCTTGATCTTCCTGCTCTTCATCCCCAACTTCCCTAACCCCAGCCCTCTGGTCTTGCTTTGCCGAATTCATCATTCAGTTGGGCACAGGCCCTTTCCTCGCCACAGCCTCACCCAGATGACAGCATCCTCCTTTCCCATCACCACGGAGTCCTTTTCTGTACTCTCCTCTTACTCCATCCCTCAGTGGTGCTTTATTTGGGCCTCTCTCTTTATCTGGCTTTATTTGATTCTCTCTCCCCTCTCTGTGTGTGTATGTGCCCCTCCCTCCCTCCTCCCTCCTCCTCCTCCTCCCTCCTTCCCTCCCTCCTTCCCTCCCTCCCTCCCTCCTTCCCTTGCTCTTTTGTTTTCACTGGCTCAGTATGGTACTATCCACCCTAGCTAAGCTATGCTTCCCTGAGCTCCCAACTCCAGCCCTTCCCAGACTCCATTGGTCTAGTCTGAGGTATCCAGTCACCTTTAAAGATGTCTGACGAACTGTGGACCTTCGTCAGCACCACTCAGCAGCCAACAACAACTTTCAGAAACATTCTCTGAATCACCGTATTCCCCCACTTTTGCTTAATAGTCTCCCATTGCCTCAGATAAAGATTCAAATCCTCAACATGGCTCAGAAGACCCTACAAAATGCAGAGCTCTGATCTGTAGAGACATAGGGGTGATCGTGGTGACGGAGACAAAATGAATCTTGGTGTGGAACAGTGCTGGGCAACCAGGATGGAGAAGAGGCCGGCGTCTCTGTGTGTCCTGAAGCATGCCAATATGCGTTTGGTGGGTCTTCCCTCTGCACTGAGCTGTTCTCCATTTTTCTGTCATTCTAGCTTCTAAGCAGTTTAACAACGAGGTCCTGAAGGCCCACAACGAGTACCGGGCTCAGCACGGTGTCCCCCCACTCAAGCTTTGCAAGAAGCTCAACCAGGAAGCCCAGCAGTGAGTCCTCAGCACCCGTCGGATGCTAGCCCTTCGCGGAGCTGCTTCAGCAGCATGGAGGGTGTTAAGATAAAGCGCAAGGGGGACTTGGTGGATTCCATGGCAGGCGAGGGTGACCAAGGCAGAGGACAAACATGCCAGGCAGACAGAGCTTAAGTGAGAAGTTTTATTGGGGGTGGGGTGGGGAAGAAGAGGTAAAGAGGCACAGAGACAGAGAGAAGACAGAGAAGAGGGAGACAGGAAAGTCCTGAGAGGGAAAAGAGAGGATTAAGTAGGCAGAGGTCTTTCTTTTAAAGGGGTCCTTTGCACCTGGGCTGACCAGGGTACTGCCTGCGTGCATTCTGCCAGGTGACGGGCAGGCCAGCATAATGCCTGAGTCCTTACAGAGGGGTCCTGGGTGGATGAAGGAATGTGGTTGGGTTCAGATACAGCCAGGCTTAACGACCACTCTGCTGCCAGCCCAGACGGGTTCCCTTTGCTCCTGAGCTTCATTCAGTGAGCTTTTCTGAAAATGGGATTGTTGGGAGGCCCAGGCACGGAACGGTGTTTCCCCGCTGACCCTCTGGTGAGCCCAGACAGGGAAGGCGGCTCAACCATACTAGATCAAAGCTCAGATGCTGGGTCAGGGAAGGTCCCTAGGTTGAGCCTGCTCTGAAGAGACATGTTATGCAGGTATTCAGAGGCCCTGGCTAGCACAAGAATCCTCAAGCACAGCCCAGAGTCCAGTCGTGGCCAGTGTGGGGAGAACCTTGCGTGGGCATCCTACGACCAAACAGGTAGGATACTCTCGGCTCCTCTCCTCTCTGCCCAGCTGGACCTAGGATGAGGTCTGCAGACTCCTTTTGACACTATGCCCTTCGTGGCTCAGTGATGGTGTGGCCACAGGCCCAGGGAGGGAGAGGAACCCTCTGAATTCTCAGCATCTGGGCTGACCTCAGTGGCTGGCCCAGAGCCAGGAAGCTGGGAGCCCGGAACAGATGAGTCAGACTAGACAGCTCGGGCGCCGGAGTCCAATTCAGAGGCGTGGGCGCTGGAGACTGCAGCATCAGTTCAATTTCACCGTTTCTGTCTTGCTTTTTTCTAAATTATTATTACACTGTAGGTGTATTGCTGTTATCATCAGAAAGAAGAAAATAATTGACCGTTTTTCTTTTCTTAAAAAAAGAAAGAAAGAAAGAAAGGAGAAAAGATGATTTTTCTGCCTAGAACCTGGGAGGGAACACTGAGTAAACATTCTTGAGTCTCTGGCTCCTATAGCCCTGAAGCAGCTTTTTTAGGAAAATAGTGAGAGATGTTACAATCTCCAAGCCCCAGGAGGGAATGACTCTCCCCCACCCCACCCTCCAGCCTCACATTCCCCAGAGCTCCCAAGGGATCCCCCAAGCTGCCTGGTTTCCCTAGTACACCACCCCTCTCCACCTGCCATCCCCTCCCCAAGAGTTCTGTGCCTGGAAGGCAGCTGATGGTGGGCCTCTGTGCCTCTTCCTCAGCCTGCAGACTCTGGGTCAAGGCTGTGGCCTCTCCTGGCTGAGAGAAGGAGTCTTGATTGGGCCCTAAGGGTGTTGTTCTGGCCTGCCTGGCCTTGTGTTGGATCCCTGGGCATGGTGATCAAGTCACTACTCTCTCTGGCCCTAGTTTTCCCATTCCTACACAGAGAGGTTTGGGTTGATGTCTCCTGGTTACACAGCAGTCTTTGGAGTGCTTTTAAGTTTTCCCAACTTCTGGGCCTCTCCTCCAGAGACCCCAATACAGCTGAAGAAGGACCTGGGCCTCAGCTTCCTTTAAATGGTCCCCTGGTGCGGCTGGTAGGTACTTTACTAACCAACAGCAACAGTGGGGAACTTGGTAGAAATGAAGAATCATGGGTCCTCCTAGAACCTACTTTAATCAGACTCTAGACTGTAACAAGGTCCTAGAGTGACTCATCTTGACCCCTATGTCCCGAGTTAGAGCTGTGATTCTGAGATCAACAGATCCCAGTGAAATGCTGGGATTGTTGACAGTGAATGCTCAAGATGAAGGCCTTTCTAGTAGCAGTGACAACCTTTGGCCTACTGGCTCAACTACCTTTATTCCTGTGGGTAGGATGAGGACAGTCTCCCAGAAATTAAGACCATCACTAGAAGGCCCTCGGGATACACTGTGTTCAAGGCCCAGATCAGAAAAGGCCTTGCCCAAAATCCACAGCAGTTCTGTGGCAGGATGTAGGCCACAGAACCTCATCTGGGGACCATTGCTTGACCTTGGGCCAGTGCTCATCCCAACAAAGGCTCTGTCTTCATCCTGAGTCCCCAGGAGTCTGCATGGAGTAACCCTGATGCTTTACTTTGTCAGACATCCCGGTGTGGAATGGCTGGGTGGTTTGGGGTCTGTGGGAGAAGATGGAGGGAGTGTGTAGACTTTATGGCTGGGTTCACACATGCCTTTTCTGTACAGGAAAGGAAGTGGCTGATCGTTGGTACAGTGAAATCAAGAATTACAACTTCCAGCAGCCTGGCTTCACCTCGGGGACAGGTGAGTGGCAGCTGGGCCTGGGTTGAACTTCATCTTCAGAAGGATCACTCTTTGCCTCCTGCATTGGCTCAGCCATACCTCTCTGGTTTAACTGTCCAGAAACCAAAGCTCCCTTTCCCCAGCACCTGCCCACCTCACCCCACCCCACCATCATCCCAGACCTATACCTTTCTTCATCTGAGGGTACCCAGGATGCTGTCCCTGGTCCCCCACCCCACACCCCCAGCCAGCTCAAAGTTCAGTGTGTTCCTGTAGCGTGTTCTCCTCACTGCAGCGTGTCCTCCTCAGTGTGTTCTCCTCACTGAAGCATGTCCTCCTCAGTGTGTTCTCCTCACTGCAGTGTGTTCTCCTCACTACAGTATGTTCTCCTCAGTGTATTCTCTCTGCAGTGTGTTCTATGGAGTCTGGATTTTAGCTGGGTGCTTCTTTTTTGAACTGGCATCTGAGCATGTCTGACCGACTGGTCATCCTGTCTCTGGTGTTTCTTCTGCTTCAGCTGCTCTCCTAGTTGCATTGCTGGGGCTCGCTGGAGACAGTCAGGAAAGTCAGGCCAGCCTTCACCTCCCCTGCTTCACACTTCCCTCTTCTTCCTGCCCATTCTCCACCCCTCAGGGTACTGGGGGATTCCCCTTCCTCTTGCATTCAAGGCTGTGGTTCAGATGAGTCTAAGATTCGGAAAGACTCAGGCTCTTTCTAGCTCTGCAATTTGTTGTGTAAACTTGAGTCAGTTCTTTTTTCCCTTTCCAAGGACATGGCCTCCCAGGTGCTTCTGGGAGTTGGTGATGCAGAAGCAGAGGAGACTACCTTTCTTATAGGCCTTCTCTAGTGCAAGCAGTAAACTGTGTGTGTGTGTGCACGCACACATGCGCACGCGTGTATGTCTGTGTAAGATGCATGTGTGTGTGAAAAGGCTGATGTCTCATGTCTTCCTCAGTTGCTCTCCACCTTATTTTTGAGATTGGGTTTCTCACTGAATCTGGAGCTCGGCAACTGAACTGGCCGGCCAGTAAGCTCCACTGCTACCCAATACTGGAGTTATGGTGCTGCCGGGCAAGCTTTTGCACCAGTGCTGAGGATGAGCCATTTCTCCAACCCTGAGCAGCAAACATTTATCTTATTATTAAATCTGGCAGCTTTTATGGGCTCTGAGGTCCCTCTGCCCCATTTGCTAGCCTCACTGCCCCCCCCCCATCCTAGGAAGTGACTCAGACCCCTCCTGAGCCCGGGACAGGGTGGGAAGGAATGTGCATCTGATCCAAAGCACCAGAGAAACTAAAAGTGGGGGTTCCCGCCCCACCCCAACCCCTACCCCACCATCCCATCTACTTAAGGGTAGAGTCACCCCACACCCTGGAGAGTTTCTTCAGAAGCAGGAAATGACATGTTCTCACTGTTTCCTGTGGCTTTCTGCTCACCCTGTCCAGGAAGGGTTCTTGTAATTCTAGGTGCAGACCTGGGACATTTCTTGTTCAGTAACCCCACCCCCACACCTAAGGTTGCCAGGCTGAGGAGCAGCAAGCAGCTGCCAGAGCGTCAGATGACAATGACTTTGCATTGAATGAGGAGGGAGCAATGATTAAGGGAATGTAGGCAGAGCCTTGTCTTCTTTTAATACAGACAGTGGTCAGATGTTGGTGGCGCACACCTTTAATCCCAGCATTCGGGAGGCAGAGGCAGGTGGAGCTCTGTGAGTTTGAGGCCAGCCTGGTCTACAGAGCGAGTTCCAGGACAGGTGCCAAAGCTACACAGAGAAACCCTGTCCTGAAAAACAAACAAAACAAAAAACCAGACAGTGTCCAGAGACTTCCATTCCATAGCTTGTTTTTCCTATGGATGAGGTTCTTGAGCAACCAGACACAGACTGGATCTTGGAGCTGCACGTGGCACTGCTTATTGCCTGTCGAGTGATTGTATCCACAGCTACACCAGCCTCCAAAGCAGGACCTTATTCTGCTCTTTTAGCAAAGGAGACCAGACCTACAGAGAGGAAGGGCTTCCTCGTGCCTTCTCTTCTCACTTGGTGCCTCTTCCATGGCCCCCACACCAAGAGATGGTGCCTGTGCAGTGCTGGGGACAAATGACAGACACTGGAGCCTTAGGCAGGAGTGAGGCTTTGTTTGGTGTTACAGAACTGAGGCTTCTGGAACCTTGAGGATTGTCAGGTCCATCCTGCCCAAGTCCCTCAATTCCTAGCTTCTCACTGCATTGTGTTTTGGGGTTCCCTGACCTGAGTTCATATAGGTGAAAGGCCTGTGAAATACCTTATAATCTGCTTGGACTGACAACCCCTCCCCCAGCCAGCCTTCCACCATAAAGCTATGGGCTGCATGGAAAAAAACAAAAAACCAAAACATTCCTTATAGTTACTTTGCTCTGTCCCGTTGAAGTGAGTAGATTTATGTATTTTAAACGAGGACTAATCTGACACCGAATGGCATCTGAAAGTGATATAAGCTTCTGGTTTCTTGTGTGTTGTCCTGAGTTGTGTGTGTGCATCCACTTTTGCACTGTCAGAGATTGTTTCAGATCAGCACAAAGAGTCCACTCGTTCTTTCTTATCTTGTGCATTATTTCTTTACAAGGATATTCTGTAACGGGTCCAGTATGGTTTTCAAAGGCATATTCTGGGAAGTTTAGGTCCTCAGCCGGAAAGAGGATGTAAGCCCTTTAAGGGGTGGAGACAAAGAAGAAAAGAAAAAGGAACTGTTGTTGGAAGTTAGTGTTAGAAACCAGTATGTATCTGATGTTGCTAAGGAAGTTGTGCCCCTTAATTCATCTCTAAATACCATAATGGGATTATATGTGTAAACAGAAACCTCCACAGAAAGCAGGGCCCTCCCTTAAAAAGCAGCTGTCACAGGCATCCAGCCACTGATGTATACTTTCTGTCCAGCCAATTGCTTGGCAACCAGTGGATGATGGAGTTTCCTTCTTCTCTGGGAAACAGAGAGAAAGATAGTCAGTGGCCAAAGCCTGTGGTCACTTTAGAGTAGCCTATGGGAGAAAGGGCTTGAGCCCTGGCCAGGAGGCAGCCAGAGGAGCAGAAATGCCTGGCAAGGCTGTGCAGTGCCAGGGGTTGTGATCCACAACAGAACAACCAAGGGTGACCAGGCCAAAACAGCCTCTCTGGTAAGAGCTGAAAACCAAAGTTTATAGAGTCAATACAAGTTTAAAGATAAGTAAAGATTTAGAATCGTACCTAGGCAGTTTTTCTTTTGCTTAAAAAAAAAAGAGAAAGAAAGAAAAGAAAAGAAAGAAAGAAAGAAAGAAAGAAAGAAAGAAAGAAAGAAATCTTTGAGATAGGATTTCTTCGAATGGCTTAAGAAAGCTTCAATTTGACACATACTCCAGGTTGGCCTGGGGCTCATGAGCTTCCTGCCTCTGCCTCCTAAGTGCTGGAGCTCCAAAATTTAAAAATGTTGGGCCTGTAAGATGAGTCAGAGTCATTTGCCACCAAGATGATGGCCTGAGTTTAGGTAGGAGAGAACTGACTCCAAAAGTTATTCTCTAACCTTCACATGTGCCCCAAGACATGCTTGTGTCCCCCCCACAACACACACACACAGACAAATGGAATCTTTGTTTTGTTTTTTATTTTGTTTCTCAAGACAGGGTTTCACTGTAGCCTTGGCTATCCTGGAGACCAGGCTGGCCTCAAACTCAGAAATCCACCTGCCTCTGCCTCTTGAGTTTGGAATTAAAGGTATATGCCACCATGCCTGGTGACAAATATAAAATGCTTGCCCGATGGCTCAGGCTTGTTATTAGCTAACTCTTACACTGAAATTAACCAATATTTCTTATCTATGCTCTGCCACGTGGCCTGGTACCTTTTCTTAGTACAGCATGTCCATCTTGCCTCTCTCTGTGTCTGCTCACCACTCCCAGGTCTGCCCTTCTTCTTCCCAGCATTCTCAGTTTGGCTCATCCACCAAAACTTATCCTGTCCAGCTATTGGCCAGTTAGCTTTTTTGTTAGCCAATGAGAGTAATATATATTTACAGTGTACAAATATTGTTCCACAGCAAGTGGGCAAGAATATAGCTTAGTTGACAGAGTGCTTTCCTGGAATGCTTGAGGCCCTGGGTTTGATCCCCTGTACTACATGATCTGGGTGTGGTGGTAGGAGTGCCTGTGTAACACACAGGAAGTACTGGGTTGGAGTTATGAATGGTTGTGAACCACCGTGTGGGTGTTGGGAACTGAACTCAGGTCCTCTGCAATAGCAGAATGATCCAATTCATTATCTTCCCATTCATTCACAGTGACATTTCCCATTCTCATAGTGACAAATGAATTAGTGACGACCAAAGTGGAGCCAAGAACAGCCAGGAGATGTTGCATTATTCCAAAAGAGAAAGCTATGAACAAAATCAAGGTTTTGGAAGAATATATACTTGAGCTAGATTTTAGAGTTGAATTCCTCGGGAACTAGCGGTAGGTAGGTTGTTGTGAGGAGTATCTAAGAGGAAAGAATGCAGGCTCATCCCCCAGGTATGATGGGAGGTCAGTGGAGGAGTCAGTCTGAGGGACCAAAATCGAGCGTGAGACCTGGCTAGATTGTGTCTGTGAATCATCCAAGTGGAAATGTGTGGTGATTGTGCCTGGAACGGAGAGCAGAGAACGGAACTGGAGAAATCCATCTGGGATCCAGGGAAAGATGAAATTGCCTGAAAGACAGTGTAGAAAGTAAAGGAGAGAGTGCCTGGATTGAGGATGAAGAGAGGCTGCAAGACCAAGATGGAGACAAGAGGGTTGCTAAGAGACTCATGCATGGAACTTAGTGAGGGAGAACGCTTTGACTGTAGTAATGCTCCTGGGAGGTCAACTTAGACACAGATTTTTTGAAAAGACCATCAGAAAATAACAGAGATGTTTAAGGAATTTAGTTGGGGGTCTGGAGAGATGGCTCAGCAGATTAAAAACATTGATTGCTATTGCAGAGGACCTGAGTTCAGTTCCCAACACCCACACGGTGGTTCACAACCATTCATAACTCCAATTCCGGGGCATCTGCCACCCTCTTCTGACCTCCTAGGGAACCATATATGCAGGCAAAACATTCACACACATAGAATATTATTTTAAAAAATCTAAAATGTAAAGAGTTCAGTTTGGGGCAGCCTTGAGGGTGGGTGCTGGTATCACAGGTGCTGAGACCACTGTGCTTTGTCATGACCTCAGAAAGACCTTGAGAAAGTGTTGCGGTGGCTGGGGTCTGTATGACTGATTGACAGGACATGCAGCCAGTGTGCTTTATTTCTTCTTCATGATCGGCAGATATCGAACTGCCTGAGCCTGACAGGAGCATGCAAGGCTTTGAGGGCCCCCTAAGCATCCTTTTCAGGGTTCAGCTGACTCACGGTTGCTCCTCCCTTGTTTCCCACAGGACACTTCACAGCCATGGTATGGAAGAATACGAAGAAGATGGGAGTCGGTAAAGCATCCGCAAGTGATGGGTCCTCCTTTGTGGTGGCCAGATACTTTCCCGCAGGGAATGTCGTCAACCAGGGCTTCTTCGAAGAAAATGTCCTGCCTCCAAAGAAGTAACTCTCCAAATGGTGGAGACACACAAATGAAGTGCCTATAAAACAACAAAGAGCCAGCAAGCATCTGCCCCTGTGGGTGTATGCACTTGTGTGTGTACTCTTGAACATCTCGTGCACACACTATAAGCAACAGAGCATGAGCTCATTTCTGGTTAAAGGATGGCCACCCGAAAGCATTTATCCAGAGGGTTACCTAACCACAATTACTTAGATTTGGGTATGGTCAATTCTGACATATTTTTGCTGTTATTTTTTTAAAGCAGACTTCTTTTTGTATCTTTCTTCATTCTAATATCCATCCTTGGACTCTGTATTCTGATATTTGCCATGCTGAGAGGTGAGGTCATTTTATGTGTACTTCCTGTGTTATAATCTCGTTTTTTTGGTTTTTTGGTTTTTTTTTTTTTTTTTTTGGTAGATTTTGAAGAGTATTAAACCTTCCTTTAAATGTGACATAAAGCAGCTTGCCTTAGAGATACGTCACTAGCTCCATTTCACAGAGTCAGTGAGATTTCTTGTTCTCAGTTGGAAAAGACATGATATCATCCCACATCCTCTGGGATTCCCTAATGGAATTGCCAAAGAGCAAATGGAGAAGGAAAAAAGCCTTACTTCCTTGCGGTCTTACCCTGTAAAGAGCAAATACCACAGCCACGAGCACCTTTCACACCTCACACATCTTTTTTTAAATGCTTACAGCCTTACATCTGGCTTCTGGGGGCAGGGGGCTAGGTCTGGAATGCAGTCCTGCCCCCCACTCTCATCTCACTGGACCCTCACACTGCCTGGGCTTTGGGCCAAGACTTTGGACTATGAAGTCAGTGGTGTAGGGGAGAGGGTGAGCCCATTTGGGGACCCTGGAGGAAACCCGACAGCCTCTGCCCTTCCCCAACCCAGCAGGCAGTGACCACCCAGCCTTGTCCCCTGCAGCTGTAGCTGCAGCTGAGCTGTGACTCCCTCCTGGAATGTGTGACAAGCCCAAATGCTCCCGGGAAGAGGCCCAAACAGGGAGATTAGGAACGCTAATTTGATTCTGTGTTTTGCCTCAGACGATACACAGTTCTCTCTGAATAGCTGTTTAACCAGGTCCCCTTGGGAGGGACCAAGCTAGAGGTCCAGTTGAGTGTCCCTGAAATGACGGCATCTCCTCCTGCCAACACCAGTGCTGGAGGAAGGGGTGGTTGATCTAAGGAAAGAGTGAGGCTGACGGATCTTTGTTACACTGTGAACAGTCTCACACTGTTTATTCATCCAGGGATATAGACTAAAGAGACAATAAAATCCGTTCTTTTTGTGTAACTTCTTCCTCAAATGCTTTTAGTTTATGGCTGAGATAATTCAGGACTGTGAATCCATCTTGAACCACTCCACCTCCCCAGTCCCTCCCCAGGGCACTGCACTGCCTAAATAGCCACTTTAGAAACATGTGACCTACTAGGCTCACAGATGAATGGCGACCCCATCTGAGGCCAGACAGCCCCTAGACGGGACAGAGACAAGGAATTTGAGCCTAGACACATGGAGAGAATTTACTGGTGGAACTGAAAACATAAGGGTGGTATAAGTTTAAAATAGAGCCCCAGCAAACCTAAGCTATTTGTAGTCCAATTATTAACGGTAAAGACAGATGAGCCTGGCCTGGAAGCACAAGCCTCAAATCCTAGCTACCCTGAAAACAGAAGCAAGAGGATTAGAAGTTCAAGGCCAGCCCAGACAATTTAGTGAGACCCTGTCCTAAAAAGAAAAAGGAAGGCAGAAAGTGGCTTACATGTCTGAGGCTCTAGCGGCAAGCCCGTCCCCACCCTCACCACCCTCACCGTGCTTCAAAGACAAATTTGAGAAGAGACGCTATCCTGACCTTCCTACTTGTAATTCTGTATATCTTTGAAAATGCCCTAACTTAAGGATTTGTAATATGATGATATCAATCTATAAAGATTAGAATATTAGGATTTCCTCCTCAGGAAATCCCCAAATATGGAAAATTCTGAGCAGGGTAGGGAGAGTGGAATAAAGGGATCTGGCAGGGGCCCTTTTCCGGCCACACCAAGCCAACAGCTATTGAGTTCCTGGTGACTCCTAGGAACACCAGCAAATACAGAGGACCAGGTGGTGGAAGCTGGCGTGAAGCCAGGCTATGCTGGAGTCTTTCCACAGTTGGTCGGGACTAAGGAAAATGCTGCTTTCCAGGACTGGAGAAGAGTCGGGAGGTGATGCTGGCGGAACAGATGGACACGGGCACAGCCATTTTCTTCTTTCTCTTTTGACAGTCTCATGGAGTATCCCTGGCTGGCCTAGCCCTTGCCATGTAGACTAAGCTGGCCTCAAACTGGTAATTCTGTCCCAGTTCATTCCTTCAAGTATAAAGGAACATTTTTATTAACCAGGCGTGTGGGTGCACACTTTTAGTCCCAGCAGAGGCAGAGACAAACAGGCAGTTCTAGTTGAGTTCCAAGCCAGCCTGGTCTACCTAGCGAGTTCCAGGACAGCCAGGACAGCCAGGGCTTCATAAAGAGACCTTGGGTCTTAAGGTTTTTATTACTGTGATAAAACACCTGACTGAAAGCAGCTTGGAAAGGAAAGTGTTTATTGCCTCTTACACTTTCAGGTAACAGTCCATCACTAAGAGAAGTCAGGGCAGGAACCTGGAGGCAGAAACTAAAGCAGAGTTCATGGAGGAATGCTGTTGACTGGCTTACTCAGCCTATTTTCTTATACCACCTAGGACCACCTGCCCGAAGAGGGCACCAACCCACAGTGAGATGGGCCCTCCCAATCAATCATTAATCAAGACATTAATCAATACCCCCCTGACTGTAATACGGTGTGTTTTCTCGATTCCAGGTCAACCAAAACACCGTCTCAGAGCAAAATTCTGTGTGTGTGTGTGTGTGTGTGTGTGTGTGTGTGTGTGTGTGTGTGTGTATGTGTGTAGTGTGCGTGTGCCGGGGGTGGGTGGGTGTAAAAACAACTTTGTGTCCTTCCACCTTTATGTAGGTCCCCAGGAATCCAATTTAGGTGGTCAGGCTTGCTGTGCAAGCAACCTCAATAGCACCCCCTACACATACTCTTTTTTTTTCTTTTCTCCCCCCCCCCCTCATTTTAAATCTCAAGTAGGCTAGGCTGGCCTAGAACTCAAGACTATATAGCTGAGGGTAACCTTGAACTCCCAATCCTCTGTTTCTGTCTCTCAAGGGCTTGGATTACAGGCATGGGCCACCACACCTAGATTATGTGGTGCACAAACCCCAGGCCTTGTGCACGGTAGACAAGCATTCTACCCACTGAGCTATATCCCCAGTCCAGTTCCTTCCAGTGAACTTTTTCCTTTTTACATTTTTGACTTTGAGACAGTCTATTACATTGCCTGAACTTACTATCTTCCTTCTGCAGCCTCTTGAGGGCTGAAACACCTGTGGACCACCACACCCTACTTTGTTTTGTTTTAAGGTCTCTGAATGTTGCCTGGGGTTAACCTTAAGCTCAAAGATCCTCCTGCCTCTCTCCTGAGCTTTTCATCTTTGAGTTTGTTGAGGACTTAACTGCAAGGTCTGCAGTTAAGATCAGAGCACAACTTGAACCTGAGTTGAGCAAACCTCTTTCCTCTATGTCTGGTCTGTGAGGTCCTCCCAGACCGCCATGATCTCTCTGGCTGGAGGCACAAAGTGAGTGCACTCCTTCCTGTCCTGGTACTCTGGGGTCTGATGACCTCCTGCTTCTGGTAAATGTCCCAGCAAGTAGGGTCTGGCAGCCAGGAGGGTGCTGAGTGTCAAGCGTCCTTATCAGCATCGTGATGCTTCCTCCAACCAGTACCCACTGCTTCTCAAGTGACTAGAGCTGGAGAAGGGTGAAGAAAAAAAAAAAGGCTCGATTTTGAATGAAAAGATGAATGAATGAGAAAGCCAGAGAGAGACGGGCTGGAGAGTAGTCGGGATGAGGCTGACAGCTCCCTGGGAGGGGCACTCTGGAGTGGGGCTAAGAGCCCAGAATGGAGATCAGGGTTTGAGCCAGTAGTACAAGGGCCCAAACGGCAAGGCTCTTCTTTAGCTGTCATGCACCCCCTCTGGGCTCGGTTCCACATCTGGAAAATGAGAACAGATGTGGGTCTGTCAGACTTTGACCCCTACGTTCAGATGTGTGCGTTTCCGAGTCCCTCCCACACCACGGAGCCCCAGTCGCGACAAAGCAGGCAGAAAGGGGTCCCCAGCGGCGGGTTTCCTCTCGGCGAGCTCGCAGGCGGCGTGCTCCCAGCCGGCAGGTGACTCTGTAGCCCCACCGTGCGGCCGCAGTAGGCTCCTGCAACTCGCCGAGAGCTGGGATGCCCACAGCCTCCCACCAGCGCCCATTAGCGGCGGTAATAATGACTAAGAAACAGCAGCTGGCATTTGTTTGAACGTTTGCTGCAAGCTAAGCATTGTGCCTACTGCTGTTCAGTTATTTATTCCCATCTCACAGAAAAGGATTCTGGGGCCCGAGCGAACTTGTCCAATTAACTCTGGATGGCGAGAACCGGCCAGGCACCATCCCAGCATTTTACTAGATACTTGGAAATCTGGAGCAGGATGTTTCCAAGCCCTCCCGTCTTCCTGGTGCCGGCTGTCCGTTTCTGCGCTCACCTCTCCATTCTGGATAAAAATGGTATCCTGACTACAGATGCCCAGGGACCTTGGCAGAGAAAGGGCCTTTGGGCCTAAGAATCAGGACGTGGAAACCGGGTGATCCGGGCTTCCTGGAAAGGTGAAGGAAGGGGTGGGGGGATTAATGCCCTAACCACAGCCTGCTCTGCCTCCAACTGCCTCTGTGACTCCCTGACATTCTTTCTTATCAGGACTCCAGCCTTGCGGGTAAAACGGGAGGCTTCTAGATAGTGGTAATCTCGTCTCCTCCCCTCCCATTATCTCCAGTATACACTGCAGCTGCCTTCTACCCCACCCAAAATAGCACTGACATTCCTGGTGAAGCCTTGAATTGTAGCGTGAAAACCCCAGGTGAACCACCGTGGTCCATTCCCTGAGCATCCTCTAGAGCTCTCTGGCTTGAACTAGGTCCTATGGCCTCCGCAGGTTGGAGCCATCTGAGGAGAGAAAGGCCCCATGCCTCTGACAAAGGTCTGGGAGTGGGGAGGTGCTGCATTATGATGACCTCATCCATTCTATGACATCACCCTCTCTTCCACCCCCACTCCTCTCTGGTCAGCTGCTCTGCCAACAACCATCTGTCCAAATCCCAAAGGCCTGAAAAAGTCTGTCCTCCAGCACCTGCTACTGATCTCTATCTCAGCCAAAGAGAAGCACCATGAAACTGGAATTCACAGAGAAAAACTACAATAGCTTCGTACTGCAAAACTTGAACAAACAGAGGAAGCGCAAAGAGTACTGGGACATGGCCCTGACCGTGGACCACCACGTCTTCTTCGCACATCGCAACGTGCTGGCTGCTGTCTCGCCACTGGTGAAAAGTCTCATCTCCAGCAACGACATGAAGACCACCGACGAGCTCTTCATCACCATTGACCCCAACTATCTGTGTCCAGGCACGGTGGACCAGCTCCTGGACTACTTCTACAGCGGCAAAGTGGTGATCTCAGAGCAGAATGTGGAGGAGCTGCTTCGGGGCGCTCAGTATTTCAACACCCCGCGCCTCCGGATCCACTGCAATGACTTTCTTATTAAGTCCATTCGCCGTGCCAACTGCTTGCGCTACCTCTTCTTGGCTGAGCTGTTTGAGCTCAAAGAAGTATCAGACTTGGCCTACTCTGGCATTCGTGACAACTTCCACTTCTGGGCCAGCCCGGAGGGCTCCATGCACTTCATGCGCTGCCCCCCTGTCATCTTCGGTCGCCTGCTCCGCGATGAAAACCTTCACGTGCTCAACGAGGACCAGGCTCTCAGTGCACTCATCAATTGGGTGTACTTCAGGAAGGAGGAACGGGAAAAATACTTCAAGAAGTTCTTCAACTACATCAATCTCAATGCTGTCTCCAACAAGACGCTCATGTTTGCCAGCAACAAGCTGACAGGTTTGGAGAACAACTCCGCCCATGCGACCTTGATTGAGAGTGTCCTAATGGACCGAAAGCAGGAACGGCCGTGCAGCCTGCTGAGCTACCAGCGGAAAGGGGCCCTGCTCGACTCAGTGGTCATCCTTGGTGGCCAGAAGGCCCATGGCAAGTTCAACGATGGAGTGTTTGCTTATATCATCCAGGAGAACCTGTGGCTGAAGCTCTCAGAGATGCCCTACCGAGCAGCGGCACTGAGCGCAACTGCTGCTGGCCGTTACATCTACATATCGGGTGGCACCACTGAGCAGATTTCAGGATTAAAGACGGCATGGCGGTATGACATGGATGACAACTCCTGGACCAAGCTACCTGACCTACCCATCGGGCTTGTCTTCCACACCATGGTGACCTGCGGGGGAACAGTGTACTCGGTGGGTGGGAGCATTGCCCCACGCCGGTATGTTTCCAACATCTATCGCTACGATGAACGGAAGGAAGCCTGGTGCCTGGCAGGCAAGATGAGCATCCCTATGGACGGCACAGCCGTAATCACCAAGGGTGACCGGAACCTGTACATTGTCACTGGGCGATGCTTGGTGAAGGGCTACATCTCCCGGGTCGGAGTAGTGGACTGCTTTGACACCAATACAGGGGAAGTGGTCCAGTGTATCACTTTCCCCATTGAATTCAACCACCGGCCCCTGCTCTCTTTCCATCAGGACAACATCCTCCGTGTGCACAGCCACCGGCAGAGTGTGGAAATCAACTTACAGAAGATAAAGGCCAACAAATCAACAACCTCAGTGCCTCTGCTGCCCAACAGTTGTCCCTTGGATGTGTCCCATGCTATCTGCTCCATTGGAGACAACAAGGTATTTGTATGTGGGGGTGTCACCACAGCCAGCGATGTACAGACAAAGGACTACACCATCAATCCTAATGCTTACTTGCTGGACCAAAAGATAGGTGAATGGAAGATCCTCGCCTCCCCACCTGAGGCACTGGACTGTCCTGCCTGCTGTCTAGCCAAGCTACCTTGCAAGATTCTTCAAAGAATTTAAACAACTTTTTAACTGGGAGAATAAGTAAATGCATTATTATTCACAATTTAATGGCAAAGAACAAAAGAGGAAATGCGGCCTTTGGGTTTCTTTCAGTGTTAGTCAATGCTTGGGTATGAAAGTGGAGCATCTGGGCTAGGGATGCAGGGGGCAGAAGTTCACAGTTAATGTGTCTCTGGAGCTAACCAGCAGAAACCGGCTGGCATCTCTGGTTGGTGGAATGGCAGCATCTCTCAGGTACTGGTCCACAGCGGGTAGATCTTTTTTTTAGCGTTACTCCAGCACTGGAGGTGACCACACTGAGGCAGGAATAAGAGCCCTCGGTGTGGGGGTGGCGGTGGCAGTGGGATTCAAGTTCCTCCCAGACCCTGAGTTGTGATGCTGTGGGCTCTTCCAGCGTTTGTTTGCTTGGGGTCTTCCAGGGAGGTAAGAAAGGGCCCATCCCAGGTCTGGGAGAGCAGCCTTGTGGGCTGGGGAGGAAGGTGGTGTATGGGCACAGCTGGGGGACAAGCATGGTGGACAGTTGGTGGTATTTGTATACAGAGGGTAGTTTTGTGTCTCATTTGTGGGGAAATTGAGGATTATTTACAACTGCTTCTAGTAGGAAAGTTTTACTGAGAACCCTTTCCAGGATTGTGAGGTTTGAATCTGGGGTGGGGGTGGGGGGTGAGGTGGAAGAGATGTCAGTAAATGGAGAAGAAAGAAATTCTCATCTGTAGGGAAGTGAAGTTTGTGGATGCTGTGATAGGGCGCAGGTGGCATGTTTTGAGTCCCAGTCAGGCACTCGCTAGGTCATTCTGGGTCAGTTAATCTGTGTCTCTGTCTTAATTTCCTTTTCTGTAATTGAGAGATAGCGAGACAGCCTACCTAAGAGTGTAAATGTGGAGTTTTAATGAATTAGCACATGTGGAATGCCTAGAATGGACAATTCCCCAGCATTCACTGATGTGTGATGACACCCCCCCACACACACACACCTGTCACAGGTTTTCCTTCTGTAGCTCAGGCCTCTCAGGAACTCACTCTGTAGCTCCGGCTACCCTGGAACCATGATCCTCTGGCCTTCGCCTAGTCTCTAGTGCTGAGATTACAGACTTCTACATCTGGTTCAGAATTACCTTATTCAAGGATAAGTTTTGCTCTGTCCAAATAGTCCCAAGATGTATTTATTGTCCCTGGATGCCACAGAAGGGAAAAAACTGGTGTCAAGAAGACCAGAAACCCATTACCTAGAGTCTCCTATCTTTTTCTAAATTACCTCTCTAGATCTCTGTTAACACAATGTCTGGCATTCAAAAATCAAGTATTTTGGTCCAAATTGTACTGCTCAGAAATGCAATAGAATGGAATGTTGATGTGTTTCTAAAAATAATCTATACTACCTACAATCAATTTATTCAAAATATATAGCTTAATGAGACATGGTGGTTCACGCCTATAATCTCAGCAGTTTAAGATGAATCTGGGTTACATGAGTCTCGGGTCTGGCTGGGCTGCAGGAGAAGAGCCTGTCTCAAAAAACAAAACAAAAAAATAAAAACAAAAACAAAAAGGGGCTAGAGAGATAGCTCAACAGTTAGGAGCACTAACATCTGCATAGTGGCTAACTAACATCAAGTCCCAACATCTGCATAGTGGCTAACAATTATCTATAACTCCAGATCCTAGGATCTGATGCCCACCTTCTGGGCTCAATGGGCACTAAACACAATACACACAGTGCACAGACAGACATACAGACATGCAAGCAAAACATCAATATACATAAAATTTTTAAAAGGCCAACAAGTAAAAAAAATATATGCAGCTTTCAGGTGTGGTGGTCCATACCTGTAATTCTAGTATTTTATGGAGATGGAAGGATTGGAAGTTCAAGGTCATTCACAACTACTACAAAGCAAGTTTGAGGCCAGCCTGGGCTACATTAGAACCCAGTCTCAAAAAAAAAAAAAAAAAAAAAGAAAGAAAGAAAGAAAGAAAGAAAGAAGAAAGCTGAGCATAGTGAAAATGTTTTTTAATCCCAGCACTCAAGAGGCAGAGGCAAGTGGATTTCTGTGGATTTGAGGCCAGCCTGATCTATATAGTTAGTTCCAAGCCATCTGGGACTACACACTAAGATCCTAACTCCAATATTTTTTGAAGTATGAAACTATATGGCTTTTAGTCATTCCCAGAGCTCAGCAGTCAGCATCACAATCAACTTTAGAATATTGCCTATCCCAGAAAGAAACCCTAAATACCAGGCATGGTGGCTCACACCTGTGGTTCCAGCACCCCCAAGACTAAAGCAGGAGTTTACTAGGAGTTTAACTGACTTAAATAATTCTAGGATTTCATGTAAATGGGATGGTCATATATCTTCTCTGGTATCTCTGACTTAGCTTTGTGTTTTTTAAAGGCTCGTATAAGGTATGCTATAATGGGTCTTTCTTTGGACTGCCAGCTCCCAAATAATGACATGAGACTTTTTATTCATTACAAAAACTTGGCCTTAGCTTAGACTTGTTGCCAATGAGCTCTTAAAATGTAAATTAACCCACATATATTAACCTATGTTCTGCCATGTGATTCGTTGCCTCTCTTCAATGACATATATCTGACTTCCTCTCTTTTTGGATTGTGAATCTCCTATACCTCAGATTCTTTCCCAGAGTTCCTCTCCCTGGAAGTCTTGCCTTTCCTCTCCTATTTAGCTCTTTATTAAATCCATCAGAAGGTACCTCAGGCAGATACACATCATCACACAGTATGCAAAAATGATTGTCCCAAGTTTAATCTCCCTTTAGTCCAATAAAAGGCCCTTTTTTCTAATATCAATAAACTATATATAATAAGAACAATTATCAGGTAAAAATCATATTCACAATGTTCAGTCCATTTGTATTTGGCAATTTTGGAGAAAGTACTCTATTATCCATCCTATCTTGGTGAGTCCAAAGTTTTATATCAAAATCACTTTCTATCATATATGAGTTGTATTATCAACTTAAAAATATTTTTTAGACCTTAAAACATTTTCTTAGGTAAACAACTTAAACTTTTGTCTCTTAACCTTTATAAACTTTATATCTCTTTTGTGATATAAAGTGAGTTTGTGAGTTTCCTTTCTGAATTTGGTAACAAGGAAAACCGTAAAACTTTATCTAGTCTTCAACCCAACCAGAGACCTGAGAAAGATATCTATTACCTGAGTAAACAGGAAGTGTAGAGCAAGAAACTTCCAAAACTATAGAAACAACAAAGACCACTAGCTGTCTGGATAGTCACCCAAGGTTCCTCTGCAACACTGGGGCATCCATCTTGGCCTACAGGCCTAGAATATCTGACAGACTTTTCTGTGAAGCAGGAATTTTGAAAGACTAGCTTACCTTGTCTTGGGAAATTTCAGTAGTTGACTTCCTTTGTGTCCTGCTTGTCCAATTTGGACAGCATTCTGTCAACATTCGAGCCAAGGGTAGTTTCTTGTCCAATGGCTAGTTTTGCCACATTTTAAGCAAGCTCCAAATGGACTTACTTTCTTTCTTTCTTTCTTTCTTTCTTTCTTTCTTTCTTTCTTTCTTTCTTCCTTCCTTCCTTCCTTCCTTCCTTCCTCTTTCTTTCTTTCTCTCTCTTTCTTTCTTTCTTTCTTTCTTTCTTTCTTTCTTTCTTTCTTTCTTTCTTTCTTTCTTTCTTTCTTTCTTGGTTTTTGGAGACAGGGTTTCTCTGTATTGCTTTTGAGGTTGTCCTGGAACTCACTCTGTAGACCAGGCTGGCCTCAAACTCATAGAGATCTGCCTGCCTCTGCCTCCCAAGTGCTGAGATTAAAGGTGTGCACCACCAATCCCGGCTTCCATACAGAGTTTCTTTGATGCCCATCATCTTCTGTGAAGTAGATTGGTGCTGCCAGGAGCAGATGTGTCCCACTGTCATGTTTTATGTCATTAAAACATCTTAAATGCCATATTCTGTAGATCTCAGAAGTGTTTAAAGACCAACTATTTAAAATATATCTAGTTAACCTTGAAAACATACCTAACATAACTACAAGTTTGATTGTTATAGGTGACTAACTACTAACTTGTATTTCTTACTTATCCTAAACATTTCTTTCTTACCCTTTGTAGTAGCTTTCAAGAACTAGAACTTCATTACATTTTTAAATGAGTTGTATAGGTACAGCATCTTAAGCATGATTAGAAACATATATGCAGTGTGTTGCAACAAAAATAACCTTAAATTTGTATCAATATACAAAAATCCATACCAGTGTAAAATATTTGAGACTAGTAGTTGCTTTTTAGTTTAAAAGTTGATTCAATGATCTACTCTTTTATCCTATCATTCCTATATTTCCCCCTTTTTTCTTTTCATTCCTTGTCCTCCATTTCCCCTGAAACACTAGATAGGAGAGTAAGAAGGAAAGAGGAAATAAAAAGAAAGAAGGAATGAAGAGAAAAAGAAAAAAATCCCTTAATCTAACCATCTTTGCTTAGTTTCCTCCCTGACCATGACCAGTAACAAGTTGCAACCAGCCCTCCTAAATGGCCACAAGCATTCATACCCACTAAAAGACCAAAACCCACCCATCTCTCTCTCAGGCATTTGGACATTGAGTTCTTAAAATTACTTCATACTGTGTGGGCAACAGCAACTCCAGTGGTCCCTGAGAAAATTAGGATAACTGTCAAGTTCTGGAAGAGCTAGCTGTATCATTTGTTGTCTCTGTGTGGCAGGAGAGTGAGTGCAGGGCTTAACTGAAGTCCTGTCTGGAGTAGTCTATGAGATTGGATCATCTTATCTAGCTGCTGTGAAGTTGACCTGGATAGAGATTTTTGAGGAAATGGCAATGGAGGCATTCTGAGAGGCTGGATCACTTGGGCAGCTTGTCTTCATTGATGTCTGGTCCTTTTTTCTTTCTGAACACACACAGACTTTTAAAGGTAGCATACATCTCTGCATTAACACAAGCATGGGATGTGCAGTGTGCACAAATCAGCTAAAGATGATTTCTTGTTTTATGTTTGAGCAGGTAAAAGGCATCTGTCAACTTTATAAGTTCATTGAACTGCATAACCAAACTGCAATATAAATCTCCATCCATGCCATATAAAAAGATGGTATGTAATAATGAGTCATGGGTGTCATCCAGTCTCAGAGCTGTTAATATGTAGAGGGATCAGCATATATGTCCCCTCTCCTGTAGTTTTTCTTGGTTTCTTCCTTTATGTCTGCAGCCAAGATTTTCAGGATGTCTCCCCAATCAAATCTGATCTTCATTACTTTTGAAGGAATCCATAGCTTTTAATTTTCTGTGTAACCTCTCCCCCAATGCAACACATTTCCTGACTTCCACTCTGAATTTAAGACATCCTTAAAATATATAGGATGGTTTAATTCAGCAGTATTTTCCACAATCCAATGTCTCTCAGCAGCTGTTGGTTTTTGCTCATTAGCATTTAAAACATTTAAAGTTAATAAAGCACTATGTGATCTATCTCTGGGGAGGTCTTTGTTACCCCTTTCTGTTTTTAGGTATATCTTTCAAAGCAGGATTGGATTTCTCTGCAACTGCTGTCTTATAGGATTGTATGGTATGCCAATAATATGCTTTATGTTGTGATATGCAGAAAAACTGTTTCATTTTACTAGGGACATGGGGGAACATGGTCAGTCTTAATTTGTACAGGTATCCCATGATGGCCACAACTTCTAATGAATGTATAATAACAGAATCAGCCTTTTCAGAACTTAAAGCAGTTGCCCATTGAAATCCTTAATATGTACCTATGGTATGTTACACATACATTAATTTTCCAAACTTTGCAAAGTGAAACACATCCATTTGACAAATTCTATTTCTTTCATACATTTTGGATAACTTCCTGCAGATAGTAGAGTTTGGTTATACAAAGAACAAGTAGGGCATTTCTTTATAATTTCCTTAGCTGGCTGCTAAGTGATCTTTCTTAAACTTTTGCTGTTAACATGGTTTCAAAATTCTTACGAAATTCTGAGACTTTTTAGCACATTTCCCTTTAATAGTTGATCAAGTTCATCCATATAATGGTAAATTATAGACTGAGGAAACTTTATGAAGTATTTCTAATGGCTATTGTACAGAATATTAGCATAAGTTAGGACTTTAAAAATCTTTGTGGCAAGACCCTCCAGTGGTGCCTTTTAACAGGTTGAGAATTATCGTAAGTGGGCATTATGAAAGCATATTTTTTTTCTATCTTGCTCATGCAAATGGATTGTGAAAAAGCAATCTCTTAAATGAATTAATATAATAGGCTGTGTGTTAGGTAATGAAGTTAAAGGGATTCCAGGTTATAAGAAACCCATAGGCTAAATGACTTTATTGATTGCTCTCAGATCTGTTAACATCCTCCATCTCCTAGATTTCTTTTTAATGACAAATATAGGGAAATTATAAGGGCCAGTGGATTCTTCTATATGTTGAGCCTCCAGCTACTCTTGGACCAGCTGTTCTAGTGCCTGTAACTTGCTTTTGTCATAGGCCATTGCCCTGCCCAAACAGGCTTGTCAGCTAACCATTGTGGCACCGCAGTTGGTGTTCTATCAGCAGTGGAAGAGCCAACCCCTGCTGTGTTCTGCTTATGGACAATGAGGACGGTCTATAGCTGTCTTTGATAACACTCTAAAATGTCTTTATTGGGAACATCTCTTTACAACCTATCTCTGGTGTTGGAAGAATATTGATCTGTGCTTCCCACTGCTGTATGATCTCTTCCCTATAGACCTATGGCTATACCAGCCACATATAGCTTTAATTTTCCTATTTGACCTTCTGGTTCTATGCATTTAGTCCATTTTAGACTTTGTTTTACCAGAGACAATGTCCCATTTCCTAGTTGCTGAATATTTACCTCCTGAAAAGGCCAATCTGGAGGCCAAGATTTTGGTGAAATTATTATTACATCTGCTCCTGTGTCTATACTTCAATTTCAGTATCATTTATAAATACTTTTAGTTTTGAGCCTGGTGTTAGTGGCTCACGCCTTTAATCCCAGCACTCGGGAGGCAGAAGCAGGCGGATCTCTGTGAGTTTAAGGCCAGCCTGGTCTCTAGAGCAAGTGCCAGGATAGGCTCCAAAGCTACACAGGGAAACCCTGTCTCAAAAAACCAATAATAAATAAATAAATAAATAAATAAATAAATAAATAAATAAATAAATAAATTCTTTTAGTTTTGGCCCTGAGCATCTATAGCAGCTTGCCAAAATACTTGTTTTCTATTCTCTCCTGTGTTTTCTGTTTTATCTCCTGAAGCACTGTGACTTGGATATCTGGATTATTAATGGCTACCTCCAGAGCAGTGCTGTTTAATTGCTTTGTGGATGAGTTTCTCTGCTGCTGACCTGAAATGGCCTGTGAGAGGCCCCCCAGGGTGTTTCTCCTTGTTTGTCCCTAGTTGATCTGCATTCATTAGTCCAACGTCAGCCTTTGCCACACCTCCTGCATACTCCAGAAGACCCGGGGCCTCCTTTTTCAATTATCTCTAGGAAAACATTGTTTCTAGGAACACCTTGCCTACAATCCCTTTCAAAATGCCCTTGCTTGTCACAGCCAAGACAGTTTGGCTTTCCTTAAAACTTTAGCAATTACTTCTCCTACTAAAGTTGCATCATAAGAATGAGATACAATATCAGCCATATTTCTAATCTATTTATCTACTGATGCAGATCTTGCCTTCAGAGACCTAATTACCTTTTTGCATTCAGGATTAGAATTTTCAAAAGTCAAAGATTTGATTAATACTTGTCTAGCTTCAGAATGTGATGGTCTTGTATTTATAGCTGAAGTCAATCTTTATAAAAAAAAAAAAAATCAGTGAATGCTTCCTTTGGACCCTGTATAATTTTAGTAAATGGTTCAGATCTTTTTCCTATTTCCTCAACCTTGTCCCAAGCACTCAAAACTGCTGTATGACATAATGACAAGACAGTACCACCATGTTCAGCCTGCATTTTTATCTCAGCATATTGACTTTCACCTAGAAGCTGATCTTGGGAACTGTTGATATCTCTAGCCCTATATCTCTGTTCTATCTCCTTCTTCCTTCACCATGGTCACCATTGTAAGTGAGGACCAGCTTCTAATATGGTTTTTGTCATATCTCTCCAATCTTGGAGGATTACTCTATTTTGAATTGCCCCAAAATTTACTATCTGCTTCATGAATGGTGAATATATACCATATGAAATTATGGCTTTAATTTTTTTTAATATAGCAACCCCTCTTTGTCTTAGTATCTTTCTAATTTTTCTTCTAATGTTTGTCTTTTATCAATCCACCTTTTGTATTTTTCTTCTTCTTGTATCTCTAAAGATTTTTTTCTTTGAGAGGTTTCAGAAAGCCACTATGGCTATTTATTAAGAATAAGATATGAAATGCCAAAATGATAGTAATCATAATCGGTATTAGGCCAATCTGTTAGGTCATTTATCTTTTTATCTTCTGTTTTCCATTTTTAAGCCATCTAATGTAGGTCCATCTAATATAAGGTCCAAACATTCCAGGAATCTTGCCTACCTGCCTGACCTCTGGGAAGTTGCTGGGACCTGATCTTCCCACTGAGTAGCAGCTGGCTGCTCATAGGCCCTATTCAAGTACTCAAGTGCACAGCAGGGCCTCTTGAAGCAGCAGAACCTCTACATGCTGCAAGCACCAGGCTTTCCTGAGAGAGTGCAGTTGCTAGGAAATTGCAACTGGCTCCTTGTCCAGAACTTTTCTCAGCTTTCTTGGGCCCTATGCTTAGATATATGGGCCCCACATCTGGGCAACAAATATAATGGATCTTTTTTTGGTCTGCCAGCTCCCAAACAATGACATAGAGACTTTTTATTATTTATGAAAACTTGGCCTTTAGCTTAGGTTTGTTCCCAACTAACACTTATAACTTAAATTAACTCATTTATATCAGTCTACATTCTACCATGTGGCTCCTCAATACCATACTTTCTCCACGTGCAACTGGCGAATCTCCTACACCTCAGATTCTTTCCCAGAGTTCCTCCTTCTCCCCCAAAGTCCTGCCTATCCTCTCCTGCCCAGCTATTGGCCATTCAGCTGTTTTTTAAAACCCATCATAAGGTGCCTTAGGCAGGCGAGGAAGGACAGAGACATATCCCAACAGTGTGCCACATTTTTATACCATTCGTGGTTGATAAACATTTGGATGATTTCTATTTTGGAACTATTATGAATGATGCTACATTGAACGTTAATATACATGTTTTTATGACTATGTTTTCATTTCTCTTGGGTGCATACCTAGGAGGTTATGTTTAGTAATTCCATATTTAGCCAATTGAGGAAGTGATGGACTCAGTTTCCAAAGCGAGTGGTATCAATTTCTATCAGCATGCATGAGGGCTCCAATGTCCCTATGCCTTCTTCACCCTTACATGTTGTCTTTCTGAATAGGGAAGAGAAGTGACATCTCAGTGTGGGTTTGGTTTGCATTTCCCTGAGAGTTACAAAGAACACCTTTATTTGATGACAGATATTAAATAACCTTGCCTCTTCTGCACTTAACTGCTAGCAGAGAAATTGTTTCTATCAAAGAAAAAGGTTTTTATAGGAGGCAGAATCTTGTTATGAAATTGGTCTTGAACTCCTGCCTCAGCCTTTTGAGTACCAAGAAAGAGGTTTATGAGAACAAATCAGAGTATGGCTGAGACTCTTGGAAGACCAGAGTGTATCATTTCAGACCACAGAATAATGTGTCTCTACATCTGTCAGGCTCTGTTAGCACAGTCTAGAATTGCAAAGAGTATGCTACAAGCCAATCATGGTGGCATACACCTTTAGTCCCAGCACTTGGGAGGGAGAGGCAGACAGATCTCCGTGAAATTGAGGCTAGCTTAGTCTACATAGCGAATTGCAGGACAGCCAGGACTACACAGAGAGACCCTGCCCCAAACAAAACAAAATGAGAACAAAAAGAGGAAAAAAAAAAAAAAGAAAAAGTACATTAGGAATCTACTTGCTGTCACGCCTGTCCTCTTGACACTTTCATCTTTCTTAGCTGTGAGAATGAGCTCCCCTCCTTTCATGTCTAACTGCTTATTATGTATCCTCTAAAAGACATCTAAACTGGCAGTGCAAGGCTGTTAACCCCAGCACTTGGGAGGCTGAGACAGGGAGGATGGCTGGAGGTCAGAGGCCAGTCAAAGCTTTGTGGAATGTACTAGGCCAGCTAGGGCTGCATAGCAAGACCCTGTCTCAAACCCTAACAACAACAAAAAGTTTATATTTATTTTGCAGAAGTTCTTTGAACAGGGCATCTTTGAGGACCTGCAAGATGGCTCAGTGCGTAAAGGCACTGGCTGCCAAGCCTGACAATTGGGCTTAATCCCCAGGACCTACAGGTAGAAGGGAACTGACTCCCAGAAGTTGTTCTCTGACCTCCACATGTGCATGGTGACATGTGTTCTCTGTCTGTCTGTCTGTCTCCTCTCTCTCTCTCTCTCTCTCTCTCTCTCTCTCTCTCTCTCTCTCTCTCTCACACACACACACACACACACACACACACACACACACAGTGTGATTTTAAAAATTCTTTGGATCCTATGCAGTCTCTCATGTGCTAATAACCCTGCTGCCACTGACTGATACTACCAGTCTTCAACAGCATAGTTTGAGCCGGATGAGGTGGTTCACCCACTTAATCCCAGCACTTGAGTGTCAGAAACAGGTGGATCTCTGGGTTTAGGGCTAGTCTGGTCTATAATGTGAGTTTCAGGACAGCCAGGACTACATGGAGAAACCTTGTGTCAACAAACAAAGAAAAGAAGAGCATAATACAGGGGCTGGAGAGATGGCTCAGTGGTTACGAGCACTTGTTCTCTTCACAGAGGATCTAGTTTCAATTCTCAGCACCAACATGGTGGCTCACAACCATCTGTAACTCCAGTTTCAGGGGCTCCCATGCCCTCTTCTTACCTCCTTAGGCACCAGGCACACACATGGTACCCAGACACACATGTATTCAGGCAAAACACACGTAAAATAAAAATGAATAAATTTAACTTAAAAAAATAAAAAAGTAGCTGGGCAGTGGTGGTGCACACCTTTAGGAGACAGAGGCAGGTGGATCTCTGAGTTTGAGGCTAGCCTGGTCTGCAGAGAGAGTTCCAGGACAGCTAGGGCTGCCGCTAACTTGAAAAAAAATTAATGAATATAATAACACATAGAATAACACACAATATGTAACTGTACAGGATAAAAGTTGTTGCAAATATCTATGTAATCGCTGTTCAGGAAAACAGAACCTTCCTCTCTCTCTGGAAGCATCTTGTGTGGTCATCGTACTGATTAGACCTCCTTTCCCATCAGGCCTGTGATGTGTCTTTTCTACAAAATTTTACTATTCAGAGACCATTCAGATGTTAAAGGTTGAGCCCAGGGCTTCATACATGTTAGGCACATACATTATCATGGAACTATATCCATCCCCAGCTCTCTTTTAACATTTTGAGAAAAAGTCTCACAAAATTGCCCAGACTAGCCTTGAACTCCCTCTGTAGCCCAGGCTGGCCTTGAATTTGCAGTCATCCTGTTTTAGCCTCAGCCTCTTAAATATGTCTGGTATGACAGACCTGTGCTACTAAGCCTAGCTTACGAATCTGTTTGCTCTGTTCTAAACCACATATGAGAGAATTGTACAGCAGAGATTCTTTCGTGCCTAGTTTTATTTACTCAAAATTGCTTTTTAAAAAATATTTTTATTGGGCTGGAGAGATGGCTCAGAGGTTAAGAGCACTGACTGCTCTTCCAGAGGTCCTGAGTTCAATTCCCAGCAACCACATGGTGGTTCACAACCATCCGTTATGAGATCTGGTGCCCTCTCCTGGTGTGCAGATATACATGGAAGCAGAATGTTGTATACATAATAAATAAATAAATGAATAAAGATTAAAAAATATCTTTATTTGATATGAGTGTTTGTTTGCATGAGGTTATGCGCACTAAGTGCATGCAGAGCCTGTGAAGGCCAGAAGAGGGCATCAGACTCCCTGGAACTGGAGTTACCATTGTGAGATGTGATGTAGGTGCTGGGAATCTAACTCAGGTTCTCTACAAAAGCAACGAATGTGCTTAACCACTGAAACATCTCTCCAGCCCC